>NC_041382.1:693297946-693308648 GCF_002162155.2 Triticum dicoccoides | reverse complement strand
TATATGAGATTTGAACTAGTTGAATAATTAATATAACTAGTTTATTTTTAGTAAGAAAATTTAGGTATATGAGATTTGAACTAGTTCAATAATTAATATAACTAGTTTATTTTTAGTAAGAAAAATTTAGGTATCTGAGATTTGATGATCTAATTAAAATATTATTTGTTAATGAGTTTTTCTGTTTATTTAATTTTTTATATATTTTGAGTTTATATAAATGTTAGATTAATGTCGAATGTTAAATGAATTAGATAGAAAAGTTAAATATATAGTAATTTTAATTGAATATATAGTTAGATATATTAATGTCAAATGTTAGATGAATATATATTTGGCTAGATATAGGTGTTTAATGTTTCACCTATATGAACATAGAAAATGTCATTTGACGACGAAAAAGATTTCATTATGTGCGAACACTGTGAAGACCAGCGCGGCCTGTGCGACCAAAATTTCCTTGTTGATGGTAGGCGCTTCAGCATCAAGCTGGATGAGACATTCGAAGTTGATACAGTAAGTCACTTTGTCAATTATTATTTGAATGCAAAACTTATGCTTCAATTGCTTCAACTTATAATTTTAAATTTTCACTATTCTACTAGCGCATCCCCTGCCATGCAAGAATTTTTGTCTTGGATAAGATATGTTTTAGTGCTATAGATGATATGGAGGTAAAGAGAGTTTACTTGAAGACGGAGCATGGGTATACTTTCAACGTCAAATTATATAATGGAGACAAATACACCCATTTTGAATGCAAAACTTGGCAAGCACTATGCAAGGCTTATGCATTTGAGCCTGATATGGTTATCACTTTTGATATTCGTCCGGAAGATGATATTGAAGGTAATATAGACATCTGGGTCGATGTGCAAACGCCTCCAGTTCTACCATTTGGTGAGTTTTTCTCAACCATGCATGCATATGTTTATGTCTTTCATACAGTTTATTCAAAAATAGTTGACAACTAATTTGTATTGTCAGCTTATTTCGGTTCAAGCAAACATGTCCGGCGCTTGGTAGACAGGACCTACTACTACCCCGGGGCTCAACTAAACTGCGAGGAGATAAGTCATTATGTTTTATGGCTTGAGGATCTTAATACTGTCAAGACATTTTTTTTCCTAAACTTAGAAATGTTAGTACTCAAAACGTGCGACCAATGGTGATTGTATTGAACTACGGTCACATCTATAATTGAAAGATGGTAAGATTTTAAATATTTGTCCTTAATTAGTGCATCTTTTGCATACATTATTTTTGAAGCTAAACTTTCATTGCTTAGTATATTAATTACTATACGATGTTCTTCAACAGGGACTTCCAATGATAGTTGTGCCTCAGTGGATCGAGACAAAAGGTCGCATGTCAATGGTTAGCTTACTACCAAGATTTCCTACATTGCACATGAGTGCATTCAGGATTTCTAAAAGCGAAGAATGCTTAATAGTGAAAGATTGGAGCAAAATTGTTAACGATCGCAGAGAAGTACTAGGGGGCAGTAAGGAGAAGCGCAACCCAAGATTAGGAGACAGATTCATCTGCATGCTCCAGTATGATGAATCAGGAGAGCTATACATGTTCTATGCTATTCTACCTGAGAGGGAGCAGCATGATCAGTAGCTACTAGTTCATGCTCTTAATTAGTACTTGTCTCATGTCCGTGTCCTGAACTTCGATGTTGGTGATGATTATGTTGAACTTGATGATATCTTTGCTTTTGTTACAAAGTGAATGTTTCCTCTTTAAGCTAGCCAGCGTTGATGATGATTAGATAGCTAGCGGTAATGACTATGATGATTAAATAGTGGTAATTAGACGACTATGATGATTTTTAGCTAGCTAGAGTTTATTTATTTATTAATATGCGATGATGATGATGATGATGATGATGATGACGACTACAACTCATTATAACGTAAAACAATCCTAAATTAAATTGATAACACAAATTTAATTGAAAAATACAAAATAAAACAAAAACCCACAACCATTTAGTACCGGTTGGTGTTACCAACCGGTACTAAAGGGCTCCCGGCCCCCGGAGCTGGCTCGTGCCACGTGGTTCCCCTTTAGCACCGGTTCGTGTTGAACCGGTACTAAAGGGGGGGGGGGGCTTTAGTGCCGAAACTTTAGTGCCGGTTCCTGAACCGGCACTAAAGGGCCTTACGAACCGGTGCTATTGCCCGGTTCTGCACTAGTGCACCTAAGTTCTTCTCTTTTACAGATGACAATCGTGCCACACCCGTCCAGGATACGGCACAATGGAGACACAGGCGCATACGTGCAGCAGGGACCCGCTCAAAGGTTTCTTTTAAGATAAGACCCTGCATAAACTTTTTTTACTGTCTCTTGTTGTTCACATCCTCCGGATACTTAGTATAACCGAGAAGGATGTTGACGCTATTGGCATTTCGCCACGTTAGAGCATTGCACGTACCTGGACACTCGGGGTTCATTATGAAGGGCATCGCTCAGCCCGGCATATGTTATAAAGACCGAATACCTTAGGGAGTGTTCGGTGTCGCGAGTTTGGCCTTATATGCATCAGCTCCAAATCATGTCGTTGGTCAAATGTTGGGTTTGCCCGGCTCCCGTGTTTTGCTACCTTACGTTCCGCTCTATCAGCTAAGGTGGCACCGAGAGAACTACTGCGATTGTGCCCTGGTTCATCCGGATGAGCACCTCAGTAGAGAAAGCTAAAAACTGACTGTAAAGTGCGAGACTGGTCAACCACTCAATGACTTAGCGGAATCTTCGGGATTCCTCCGCATTAACGAAGGGTCGTTTTCCGGTCATGTACGTACGCGCCCCATATTCGGACGAGCGCGGAGGTACCAGGGGCTATATAGTAGTCCCACCGTCAAACTCCTATGACTAAGTGAAAGTGTTAAAGCAATATAGTCCGATTGCCTCGTTCGCTGCGCTACCACCTCCTTAATGGAACAAGACGTTGGATCAAGTGTGAATACGCGTTTTTTGCGAACACCCCCGCATTATATGCGTGGGGGCTGAAGCCGATGACTACAAACTTTTAGGTTATATACATATATATACATAAACGGCCGCACATGAGGCATCATAATACTTTTAGGCAAAAGTATAAACACAACCTTTATAATTCAATAAAACATTGTTTTTACAATGGGAATACATGTCACTAGAACATAATATTCTTCGAGCACTGAGCCTCTATTGAACGAGCGCCTTCAAGGACTTCTTCAAAGTAGTGCTCGGCAGATACTCGGCCCACGGCCGAACTCTGGGTTGCAATAGCGGTGGCCTCCATCTCTGCCCAGTATGTCTTGACATGGGCAAGTGCCATCCGCGCACCCTCTATGCACGCCGACCTCTTCATAGCATCGATGTGCGGCACAGCACCAAGGAATTGTTGCACCACACTAAAATAACTATTCGGCCTTGGCCCTTCCGGCCACAAATGATCCACAACAGACCTCATGGCAAGCCCGGACAATCTATGGAGCTCGGCCCACTCGGCCATTTGCTCATTCAACAGCGGCGAACACACTGGAACATTGAACTGTGACCAGAACAACTTTTCCACTTCACGATCTTTTTGATCCTTGAAGTACTCGGCCGCATCAGTAGCACTGGCTGCCAAATCCACGTATGCGTCTGCAGAACTCCATAGTTGATCAAGAGGGGCATACTTCGGATCTCCGAACTTTGTCTGCAACAAAAAGGGCTTCCCAGCCGCGATATCTCCAGCTTGACGCAGCTCCTCCTTCGCCGCTCTGATTTTAGAGCGGGCTTCCTTGGCTACTACCATGGCCTTCTCCAGGTCCGTCGCCTTCACTCGGTTTTCTTTTTCAAGAAGCTGGTAATGGTCGGCGGCATCTTTCAACTCAACGGCCATCTTGGCTATTTTTTCCTTGCTTTGGCAATGCGCAGCCTGTTCGGCTCTCAGCTCTTCGACCGCCTTCAGAGCGGCCGCATCACTATTCATGGCTTGTTCCTTAGCTCGGGCAAGTTCCGCCCGAAGGGTCTTCACGACGGCAGCTCCATCTGCAGTCACAACATAGTAAAAATACTAGCATCATGCTCCTCTTACTATGTGTTGATCACCGGAGAAATCACATACCCCGTGCCTCGTCGAGCCGCTTGTTGACAAGCACGATGTCGGCATCTGCCGCATCAAGTTGCCACTTCAGCTCGGCAAACTCACCAGTCCGGCTAGCCACCGGACCTTCAGCCACCTGCACATGAAGGCGACATGATTATTACCTGGGACTATGATCCTCTGTTTGCCACCGATTTCAGCAACCAATGTCTCAGGGGCTACTATCTGCATATGGCACACTTAGCGTCTGCGGTACCATCAAAAACATATACTACTTTGCGTACCTCAAAGCCTCTCAGCAGGCTCATAAAAGCTTCATGCAGCCCGCTTTCGGCGGATGAAATCCTCTCAACCACTGTACCCATTAGCGTACGATGCGCTTCTGAGATAGCCGCTTGCTCCAGAAGATCCTTCAGTGCGTCGGGTCACGCACCGGACGGTCCCGGACTCTTTCTGTTGCTCTCCTTAGGAGCCGAATACTCCGGACTTCAGGTGGTCGAAGAATTACCCTCTGGCTTTGGAGGATCAGGAGAAATCCTCCGTGACGACACCTCAGGGTCGCCCGCCTCATGAGGCGGGGAGGCATGGGGAGGTGTTTCGCTCTCCATCATCCCCGGAAGAAGATCCCCCGAAGACGAACTCTGTCGAGAAGGGCTACGATCCGAACTACAAGATATATGCTTCGGTTATTGTCCTCAGAGGTAAAGCAGGATATTTTTACTATTAAGTACTTCTTGTTTACTTACAGCTCGGTGGAGGGCTGATCCCCTTGCGGACACTGTGCAGCAAGGGTACCCTCCGGGGCAGGACCCTCTGGCGAAGATTTCTTCCCTCGTTTGGAAACCATTGTTTCCAAGTCTTCAGAGGTGGTCCTCTTCCTTCCCTGGGGAGAGGGAATTTCAGATTCTTCTTCCCGGTTACCCTCCTTCGCGGAGGCGCTAATTCCCCCGGTTTGGATGAATAATGAACAAGGCCCACTTTCATCCTCCTTATTCCCCCCTTTATCTTCCCCTGAGGGCGCCTGATAAGGCGCCGGCTCGAGCATTCTGGCCAGTACTGGATCTGCTGAGCCTTCGGGAAGGGGGGCCGAACACCTGATCATGTTTGCCTTTGTTACCCAGTCCTGGCCAAAGAGCGACTTTTCAGAATGATGTTGTGATAAATAAAAAGACAACGTATTCGGCCACGGGATTACTTACTTGGGTATCTGGATGATTGCAGCTCAGACCCGCATCCTCGGTGGTGTCCAGACACCTTACCTGTGGTCCGAAGAACAATTTGTACATCTCTTTGAGCATCATGCTGAGGAAGTGCTGAATGGCTCGCGGTCCTTCCGGGTTGAACTCCCACATACGGAGGGGTCGGCGTTTGCAAGGCAGGACTCGACGAACTAGCATGACTTGCATTACCGTGACCAGGCCGACATCTCTCTCGAGGAGATCTCGGATGCGACTTTGCAATATCGGCACATCATTTACTGGCCTCCAGTCCAGCCCCTTGTTGATCCCTGACGCCAGTTGTGGTGGGGGGCCCGAGCGAAAGGCAGGGGCGGCCACCCACTTGGTACCCCAGGGAGTTGTGATATAAAACCACTCCTGTTGCCATAAACTGGACACCTCCGGGAAGGAACCCTTTGGCCATGGAACATCGACGCCTTTGCTTATTATGGCACCTCCGCACTCTGCGTGTCGCCCCTCAATCATCTTCGGCTTCACATTGAAAGTTTTGAGCCACAGGCCGAAGTGTGGGGTAATGCGGAGGAAGGCCTCACACACGGCGATGAACGACGAGATGTGAAGGATGGAATCCGGGGCCAGGTCATGGAAATCCAGCCCATAATAGAACATGAGCCCTCTGACAAAGGGATCTAGAGCAAGGCCTAGCCCTCGGAGGAAGTGAGAGATGAATACAACACTCTCGCCGGGTTCGGGAGTGGGAATGACCTGCCCCCGAGCAGGCAACCTGTGCGAGATTTCGCCGGTCAAATACCTGGCCTCTCTTAGCTTCTTGATGTCTTCCTCTGTGACAGAGGAAGGTACCCACCGACCTTGAAGGTTGGATCCGGACATGGTTGAAGGTCCGAAGCGCCTGACCTGAGCCTTGGGTGTTGGAACTCGAGGCGGGGGAAGGATTCGATTGAGTGCGAGAGGAAAAAAGGACGGACCTTGGCCTCTTTATAAAGAGGGTGAATATCAAGCATCCTCCTCGTGGCCGTTTGGGACTTGCCTAAAATCGAGGAGTCATACCAACGGGCATGATTGGGTTACCCACATCCCTATTGATGAGAATCCCGTAATAAGGGGGGCACGATCTCTGTTTCGACAAGATGTGCCAATAAAATCGCTTCGCAAGACGTGCGGTGGCAGGCTGATTGAGAAAAACGGTTTGAATAATGATCAGGCTGTGGTGTGATGTCACGTTATGAAAAGTCGTCAGCAGATTAGATTGGTGGAAATATTATTCCCTCCACGGTGGTATGTGGAACTTGTTTTGCAGAGCCGGACACTATCCTTGTGTTCAAGATCCTCTATCGAGTATTCGGAGGAAGAACCCGCCTTGCAATGCCGAAGACAAATCTGTGCGCCAGACTTATCGTCATTGAAGCCTGGTTCAGGGGCTACTGAGGGAGTCCTGGATTAGGGGGTCTCCGGACAGCCGGATTATATCCTTTGGCCGGACTGTTGGACTATGAGATACAAGATTGAAGACTTCGTCTCGTGTCCGGATGGGACTCTCCTTGGCGTGGAAGGCAAGCTTGGCAATACGGATATGTAGATCTCCTCCCTTGTAACCGACTCTGTGTAACCCTAGCCCCCTCCGGTGTCTATATAAACCAGAGGGTTTAGTCCGTAGGACAACAACAATCATACCATAGGCAAGCTTCTAGGGTTTAGCCTCTACGATCTCGTGGTAGATCAACTCTTGTAATACTCATATCATCAAGATCAATCAAGCAGGAAGTAGGGTATTACCTCCATCGGGAGGGCCCGAACCTGGGTAAACATCGTGTCCCCTGCCTCCTGTTACCATCCGCCTTAGACGCACAGTTCGGGACCCCCTACCCAAGATCCGCCAGTTTTTGACACCGACACCCTTCATAAAGATTGCTTCTGAGGGTGTTCAGTTCAGGATCATGCCAACTCAATAACCATTCCCTCCTTGTGCATCAATAAAAATTTAGCGAACCTAGAACATGACCAAGAAGGCAAACATCCAAAAACTGACTATTACTGTCCATACAAGGGATTGACCAATCAATAGTTAACTTTTCGGCCTCGCTAAATATGAACATGCCAATTTTTTTGCATTAGACCAATTATTGCCCCTATAGAGTATGCTTCACGTGAGCAAGCAAATGGCGAGCTCGCCCATAGCTGGGGTAGTAGGATGTACCTTGGAACAAACCTTCGTCGGGATGGTCTACGTTTAATGTGGACGACTGACACGCCGTTGGCCAAAGCACTGGATGAGTTGGCATGGTGCGGAACAACACATGAGCCATCATTTTCTCAGCGTGTCATTTCCCTCGCTCATGTGGATTGCCAATGTAGGCGGAAATTGCAGTGTTTCTCGAGGGTACGTCCTTGGAGTTGTACCGGACGAACATATCGTTGATCACTGAACTAGATTGTGGAAGGAGCGGATGCTCTGTCAAATAGGAGTATCAGTAGATCTTTGTTGGTTGGCATGGTGGAGGAGACGAAGAGACTCCTGCATGGGATCCAACGGCATTGCTTTCTCTACGCCCGAAGATCGGTGAAATGGCGTTGTACACTGCATGGCTCAGATAGGACGTTGCTCCCAACGCTCGGTAGTCTGGTTAGGTGCTAGGGCAGATGATTTATGTAAAATCTATGAAAATGAGTCTAACATTATTCCTTAATTAATACAATCCCGTTTTACCGTGCAATTTTTTTTGCCCCCACCTTGTTTCTTAGGACATGTACAATGATCGATAAGATTGTCTTATCTTAAGCCTTACACACAATCTGGAGAACCCAATAAAAATATGATGTACAATGATTATTTTATAACCTTATCTCTAATAATTAAGACATCCCTAAAAATATAACAAGACATTGTTGGTAAGCGATCACCTCTTCATTAAAGGAAGGCAAGTCTTTTCTTCTCCTTTCTTTTTTTTCCACCTCAGTAGATATTCTAGTACATGACACTCGTAAGATAGCATTATTGCATATGCCTTAAAAAACATATGCCCTTAAAAATGCAAAAGATAGACAAAGTGATCGCCAGAGGTCAAGAAGATCTAACCCATCTTTGCTCGCCATGTGGCGCGAGAGGCACAGTTGAGATCCGGGGGCGTTTTTTTCTTGGTAAAGACGAAAATTCGTTGACTAAGCTTGACAGGCCTGCACATCGGCCCAAACAGCCTTCGATCGTCCCAGTGGCACACCACCGAAGCCCAAGAAAAGTATGGTCGCTACGCCCAGCTCCAACCATCGTTCACCCCCAATTCCACCTTCACCTCTCTCCACCGCCGGCGTCCGGCGACCGCCGCTTGCCGGCCTACCGGCGATGGACCGCGCATCCACTTGATGGATCCGTCGGCGGCAGGGCCTGCGCCACCACGGGCCGCCCCGGGCAGAGGGGCGGACCCAGCGGAGCGGCGCAGGCGGTGGTGCGGGATCACAGTCCGCGGGGCCCTCGTGATGCTCTTCCCCATCGCCGTGTCATTCCTCTTCTCCTTTATCTTCGGCATCGCTGGCCTCCTCCTCGGCGGGCTCTCCTCCAACGCGTCCGTCTCCATGCCCTCCACCTGCCGCATCCTCTCTACCGGTCGGCCACTGTACCTCCCCTTCCATCTCTTCCCTCCCGATTCACTCCCATGCTGTTCCCAGAGCTTAGGAATCTAACCGGGTGCTGAAGTTAGCATGCAAATTAGCTGCTTTGGTGTTTAGCGTGGAGAGCTTACTGCAAATTTTGTGATGTATATTCCATTTATGCACTTTACCATCTGCTCCACCAAGTCTAAGAGCTGCTTACGTATTCCCCACTTGATGTGTGCTGGATGCTGATTACACTGTGGCTCAGCTAGTGAGCTTAGGATGTGATTAGTTTTCCCTTTCGGTTTGGACCGAGCTGCGTTGATCTGTAGCCTGATGCGGTTGTTGGCGCATTGTAGGCCTGGACATTCGGTCATCTAAGGTTTGCGAGCTTGGACTGTTGAACTATAAAGCTAAGCATGTATTTTACCCCTCGAGTAATCGAAGATTCCGCTGCCATGATGACTATTACTGGGCTTCGGTTTTTGAGGTGAGAATTTATATTGTGATTCTACTTTGGTGTTTGTTTCTCTAGTGGAGCAGCTAAAAATGTTGTTCAAGCTGCTGGTTGGTTGTTTCACCTGCTTTATCTTCTTGTACCAGCACAGCGACATTTTATACATCATGTATTAACTACATTTTAGCTATTCTCACATTCAGCTCCTCTAGATTTGGGCTGTCTAATGTTTTTAACCGATAATGATATATACAGACCTTTGATTCTTTCTATGTGCTCTCAACTCCCAAATAAGGCAATAAATGATGAACAATTCTAGCTGCAGTTTCTAGTTTGTTGATAAAGGACCTGTAAAAAAAAGGACACGACATATTTACATTTCGAACATCAGCTTGCGGTCATGCACGTCTTTCAGTTTACTATTAGTATTCACGAGGATTACCGTATGTGTATTTAATTAATGGGTGGGGATATAGGTATCCAGAATTTAGGAGGGGAAAGGCCATGTGTGTGCAAAACAAAATTAAATAAGAAGATCATGATACTGAAACGCACAGCCTCTCATTTCTATTCCAAGTTAGTTTCACTTACTGAAGTAGCTTAACACCTTCCAAATTTATCATATCAAATAAAGAAGGTCATGAACATGTTCAATTCTCACATACCTCATAAGAAAATGACTTGTCAGCACTCAGCAGCAGACCATCGTTTTAGGTAGCTAATAAAGAAAGAAAACAGCAGGTGTTAACTCAACAAATCAAAGGATCGCCTGATAGGACGGACAAGTACTTGTATTGACTGCAAAATACTGCTCAAAGCTAACTCAACATAGCAACAAATGTGGGTATCATAGGCTTACGTTAGTGCCTAAGAGACTCAGGAGGCTGATACTCTTTGTTGTAAGCCAGAACATCACAAAATGTACTTCTCAGCACGGTAGAAAAATTTACGGGCAGAACCTACCATAGGTAACAGAAGCAAATGAGCAAACACCTAGTTACTCAGATGAGCAATCAGCACCTTATTGAGCAAGCTGGGGTCCTTGAAGAGAAGACAGGATTACAGAAGAGCCTTACGAGTGCATTCATCTGATCTTGTGGATCTGCGATGGCATCACCATGTGTGCCGCAGCCTACGCCGGTCTCACCTTCGCTTCCATGTGCACGACGGTTGCGAACTCAACAGTACTGCCACCTCTCCTATCGCTCCCGTGCGGGACCCTTGTAGAGGGCATGCTGTCGGTGCCTGTAACGCTGATGGCTGGGACGGCGTGCCGTGCTAGGACAGCGTCTCCGTTGGCGGGTTCGCCGTTGCGTTCTCTAATTGGGGCGTTGGGGCGGCTCCTCCCACACCGGTGACCCGAACCACGACATCAGG
>NC_041382.1:693213148-693297449 GCF_002162155.2 Triticum dicoccoides | reverse complement strand
TGGCAGAGAATGTGGGCCGTGGGGGTGGGGCCGGGAGGCGATTTATGGGGCGTGCCTGCGTGGGATGTGTGGGTGCGTGGCTGACGGACTGGCGGTTGTTACCCCTTTCCCGGGGTTTTTTCCAGTTCTTTTCTTCTTTTTGTTTTTCGTGTGCTGGAAGGGGACGGAAGGAGGAGTAACTATTACGACGGCAAACTCCCCTTTAATAGTACAGATTTAGGTATTCTCACATTCAGATCCTCTAGATTTGGGCTGTTTAATGCTTTTACTGATAATGATATATACAGATCTTTGATGCTTTCTATGTGCTCTCAACTCCCAAATAAGGCAATAAATGATGAACAATTCTAGCTGTAGTTTCTAGTTTGTTCATGAAGTCCTGTAAATAAAGACACGACATATTTACGTTTCGAACATTAGCTTGTGGTCGTGCACTGCACACTGCACAGCCTGCCCGCAGTCTTTCAGTTTACTATTAGTATTCACGAGTATTACTATATGTGTTTAGTTAGTTTTTCTCACTTGTGTTGTGGATGGATACTCTAGGTTGAATACACAGAATATTTTTCTGGTCAAACATCTTATGCAATGGCAGAAGCTCCAAAAGAGGCTCTTCCTCACAATTGCCGGCCTGATTTTGGTGCTGTATGGTCAACAACAGCAAAGTTCAAGGTACACTACTATGGAACATCTACTCCCTCCGTTCCAAAATAGATGACTCAACTTTGTACTAACTTTAGTACAAAGTTAGTACAAAATTGGGTCATCTATTTTGGAACGGAGGGAGTAGTTCACATGAGAAAGAACATCTAGTTCACATGAGAGTATGAGACATACATAATGTTCTCTCCAGTGGTTTTTTGAATCTTCAGTTGTTTGCACGCCCTTTGCGTATATCATGTTTAGTTATCAAGAGGTCATCATTTTATTATCGTCTTTTCTTGTAGGTCAATGAATCATACAAGTGCAGGTACACACTGGGGAGTACCAAAGCTGACATTTATTCAGACAAGCTATTCAATTGCACTGCTGAGGATCCTTCAATAATTGAAATGCTGAAAAGGATTTTTGTACTGTGAGTATATATGCCCTCTAATTTTCTACCTGCTGCATGGGCATCGCCTTACCTTCTCATAATGTGATAACATATGTTAATCCACATATCCTTAACCAGAAGTCGATAGCCGAAAGTACTCGTTGCTCTTATTTGCACTGGTAATCTGACTAGCTCTAGTGCTTTATGCTTATCAATTGGCTTTGTTTCTTACACTTGGGTTGCATTGTTGCATCACCACTTAATTTCAAGCTGTAAACTCTAGGAACTTAAGAATCTGTGGTTGTTTAAAATGGTTACTTTTTCCCTTCAGTTCTTCAAATGGTAATTTATCCTTAATATTTCCATTTGCTTCTGTTTAACTTGAGATTGAAACATGACAGGTTTTCAAAGTTCTGCAAGTCAAAAGATTTCAGTTCGTGGTGGATGCTTGGATATGCGGCAGCAGGGGTCGTGGCGGGCGTGCTGAGTTCCATACTCATCACAATAGCAGTAAGAATCCTGCGAGGAGTGTTCCTTGCTGCCGCCAGGCGGGCTGTGAGAAACCATAGCATCAGGGTGTTTGCTTACCGTTTCAAGCGGGCGTGCCTTCTTGTTGCGTATATATCTTTCGTTGGCTGGATCACCTTGCAGTACAGCAAAATGGTTGGGTTGAAGGAGCTTGTGCTGGACTTCAAACTCTTGGAGAGGTTCTTGTAAAATGTAAACGGGTTTCGGCAATGTATGTCAAATAAGCCGATCCCCTTGTGTGATGTAACCTAGTGTAACTTATCCTGCCTTGCTTCGATATGCAGCCGCCCATGAACAGGTGGATGAATCATGGGTAGCTAGTAGCTACAGTGGGCATGGAGTAACTCCCATCTGTTGTAACCTGCAATGCAACATGTATCACAATCATCGTAATGACAGTTTGGGGGGCTTGGAAATGTGTTCTAACTTTCTGGCTCTGAATGCGAAATCATGGTTTCTGGCTCTGAATGCGAAATCACGGTTAGGGGCCTCTTTGATACGCTGGAATTTTTCTCTGAATCAAAGAGGATAGTTATGAACATTTTTTCAAACTGAATTTTTTGATGGGATCAGAGTATACCTGGCCAAACCTCGGGCTTTGGGCCGGGCCTAGCCAAGCTTGAGACAAAAAACCCAGGCCCAGGCCTGGCATTGGGACTGTTTTTGGGCCCAAGCCTGGCCCAAACGCGTAAAAGCCCGCTGGGCCTTGGGCCCCTTCAGGAAAATAGCAAAAATGACAGACAAAATCTAGGCTGGGCCCGGCCTGGAAGCAGTGCCGGGCCGGGCCGGGTCAGGCTTTTTCGGGCTGGGCCGTTCGGGCCGGGCTGCCGATGGCCACGACTAGATCAGAGGTACATGCTAGACAAACTATGCCTAAAGCTTTTCAGTTAAGATAAGAAAAACTCTGCCTGATAATAAAGCTCTTTTACTCCGGAAGCCTTCTCTGAGCTTCTTGGAATTCTTCTTGGAATTCAGAAATTTCCTCTGGAACAACAGTACTTCCAATGTACTCCCTCCCTCCCATAATTTAAAAGTGTTTTTGACACTGTACTAGTGTAAAAAACGCTCTTATATTATGGGACAGAGGGAGTAGCTCTTATGATGCTTTAATACTTGGAAAAAAAATGGCAGTGCATAAAAACTGTATGTTGCCACTGCATGGTTGTTTCCTGGAAGAAGAAAAAATGGAGCCGTATACGTTTCTAGAACCCTTTAGACATGGACAGCCATCTCCAGCAGGACATAAGCAAATGTATTTGATTTCCAAGTCTCCAACTGTTCCACTGAGCACTCAAGCTCAGCACCTACTTGGCCTCGTCTTCCATTTTGATGCGCCCGCCCACCATGTCAAACGCTCCCGTTCTCCTGCGCGTGCGTCGGTGCGTGCACGGGACCCATGGAATCTGTCGTCCCCATCATCCCGGCCGCGGCGAAGAATGGTCAAAGTCGCCTCCCCGGCTGACCCCCAAAGGCGAAGACCAGTGGTATTTCCCAACCAGGTGGCACGAGCACGGCCGTCCCGTGCGTGGCATCCACGCCACAAGCAGCACTGCAGGTCAAGTTCGCACGGCGGTTGTGTCCGGATCGCGCAGCGCAACCGATGGATGGCTCTCGAACTGCCCCGGAAGCCGGCGACGACGTTCCCCGTCACGAGCTCCTCGGCCACTCCGTTAGGAATCTTTTACTCCCTCCGTTTCAAATTACTTGTCTGTCAACCAGACAGAGACTTGCACGGCAAGCAGTTGATCCCGTTTAGATTGTACTCCCTCTGTTCCATAATGTAAGACGTTTTTAGAAACGTCTTACATTATGGAACAGAGGGAGTACTTTTTGAGCAAAGATTCCATTTAGATTAGACAACCGCTGTGCTGCGCTGCCGCTCCGCCCAGGGAAGCAGCGCGCGCCGGCCGAGCCCGCCGCACTATCCATTATTGTGTGGTGGGTACAACTGTGTCAAATTAAATATGCACACCTATCTAAACTAAGTAGTCTGTTTACATCAAAAATAAATAACTAAATTAAGTAGTACTTTGTTAGCAGCCCCTCATGCACAAAAATAGTATAGTATGTGTAACGAGATATAAGAATATTTTTGTTTTGAACTGAACCACAAAAGAATTGGATCATCCATGACAGTTAGCTGTTGGGCGAGTGCGCACATGTCTTTTTTTCTCCTTCTCTATCCAGGGAGAATGCGCACATGTTGATGTTGTCTAGTGACATTCCGGGAAGCACCGTGCCGTGCCGTTCCCGACACGCGAGTTCCCCTATAAAACCATCTCCAGCAAAAACGTTTCTTGCCATCACTCAGTTTACCAGATCAACACCAACAGAAATCACTTCCCAGCAACCAAGACTTCCCATTCGATCCGATCACAAGAAAATATTATACCCTCAAGCTTTTCGACCGGCGTATTTTAGTAGTTCAACAGCCAACACCATGAGCTCTCGGATGGCCGGAGCCACGCTGCTGCGCCACCTGGGCCCCCGCCTCTTCGCCGCCGCCGAGCCGGCGTCCAGGCTCGCCGCGAGCGCGAGGGGCATCATGCCGGCCGCCGCGAGGGTCTTCCCCGCGCGGATGGCCAGCACCGAGGCCGCCGGCCCGCGTGCCAAGCAAGAAGAAGCCACTGAAAAGCCCCAGGGCGCAACAGCGCCGGAGCAGAACAAGAAGGCCGTGCCGAGCTACTGGGGTATCGAGCCGCGGAAGCTCGTCAAGGACGACGGCACGGAGTGGCCGTGGTTCTCCTTCAGGCCGTGGGACACGTACAGGCCGGACACGTCCATCGACGTGGCCAAGCACCACGAGCCCAGGGCGGTGGCGGACAAGGTGGCGTACCTCATCGTGCGGACGCTGCGCAAGGGCAGCGACCTCTTCTTCCAGCGCCGGCACGCCAGCCACGCGCTGCTGCTGGAGACGGTGGCGGCCGTGCCGCCCATGGTGGGCGGCGTGCTGCTGCACCTGCGCTCGCTCCGCCGCTTCGAGCACAGCGGCGGCTGGATCCGCGCGCTCATGGAGGAGGCCGAGAACGAGCGCATGCACCTCATGACCTTCATGGAGGTGACGCAGCCGCTGTGGTGGGAGCGCGCGCTCGTGCTCGCCACTCAGGGCGTCTTCTTCAACGCCTACTTCGTCGGCTACCTCGTCTCCCCCAAGTTCGCGCACCGCTTCGTTGGCTACCTCGAGGAGGAGGCCGTCCACTCCTACACCGAATACCTCAAGGACCTCGAGGCTGGCTTGATCGAGAACACGCCCGCGCCGGCCATCGCCATAGATTACTGGCGCCTCCCCGCCGACGCCAGGCTCAAGGACGTCGTCACCGCCGTGCGCGCCGACGAGGCGCATCACCGTGACGCCAACCACTACGCATCGGACATCCATTACCAGGGAATGACGCTGAATCAGACGCCTGCGCCACTCGGCTACCACTGATCAGTTCAATGGACGACCATAGATCGATGCCTGCTCAGTCCACCGCTGTCATCTACTACCACTGTCGCCGACGTTTGTCCCGTTAGTTTGAGAAGATGGATTGTTGCGCGCGCAGTATGTTTATGTCTATGAGTTTTGTGTCACTTTGTACCCAAAGATATGTTTTGTAAGCTGGTAATTCTTGTAAATATGATTTGATTACTTTTCTTGAAAAAAAAACATGTGACATTTGGGTACAAAGTGATACTATTACTTGTGAATAACATATTTTTAACGGATATTCAATATGCATGCTTTCCTAGGCAAAATGCCACCCACCAAAACATCTCATCGTTAAAGCTCTTAAATCATAAAATCTAAATGGATTTACATATTGACAGCTTGTTGATAAAACTAACGCCATATATGCTCTCTGATCTATTACTATTTGCACTGACCATGTTTAGATGAATGATCTCCAAGAGAGATGTGTGTATGTTAGTTGGGTTTAACCTTGACAGTAATCTATCTCACTGACAGAAAGAGAGAAAAATCTTCTATTATGTCATTTCCACTAATTAAGGATGAAACGATAGCTGCCTAGTTGTCTCGGTGATGAGTTGGAGGTAAGAGAATATATTGTCATTAAAAGATAGCTGCCTAGTTGCCTCGGTGATGAGTTAGAGGTAAAGAGAATATATTGTCAACATTACGTTACTCTCTGTTTAATGCAATACTCTATTTTTACTTAATACTCCTAGAGATGCATGCTGGATAGCATTCTCGAGCGGAGTGTTAGCTGTAGATGTAGTTGGATAACAGTCTAGAGATATAGGGACGTAATGACTATATGAAATCATGACATATATTATCAATCATAAAAATGCAATTAATCGATACACAACTGTAATTTGTTCACCACATAGATGCTATGTTTTTTCCAGAGATGCCACTAGTGAAGTTATGGATCCCGGTCCGTTATTCCTCATAATCATGACCTCGATCACTTGTGTTATTATTCTTACCGTTTTTATTTTTGTTTTATAGATCATGTGATACGCTTATCTTTGTAACTATCAAAGCTGCGGAGATTGATAACCTCATTAGACAAGTTGGGGCCAAGAAGTTCTTAATTCTATGCAAGTATTGATAATTAACTCGTAACTTGAGCACCCCAAGGATTGACAACATTGGTTCTTCACTGAGGAAAATTTGTTGCTTTCTACAAACCCCTACTCTTCGTGGTTCAATGATTTTCTATAAATATAATAGGAAGTGCTAAACCGAAGGCTTGACAAATCATGAGAACTGATTCGAAGTTGTGAAAGTATTTATCCACCACCCTTGCCATATCCTCATGATCAACATATATGGGTCCATCCATCTTGAGCTTGCCGACAAAATTCTTGCACTTCATGTTATTGGCATGTAGGTGAAAGAACCGTGTATTCGCGCCCCCTCCTTCGGAGAGAGCAACCTGGATTAATGGTGCACCAAGGTCATCTTGAGTTGGCGCTGGACCTAACAATTTCTTGTTGAGCAATTTGTGTAGAGCCCTCTCATGCGCAGAAAGAGGCCCGGACTCCATAGCAACAAGCGCAAGATCACTCAGTGGCAATCCAAATCTAGATCTTGGTATTACCTATGAAATTTTCAATCTAGCTTTTCAATCGTCCGGCCGCAACCCTCTTTTTAGCAGGCACCCTCTTAAATAGATTTTTAATTTGCGTGTAGGATATCCATACGCCAGGTACCACATCCTTGAAGCATGGCACGTTTGGCCAATAGGACTCAAATTAGAAGCGGCTGGCAGAGTGGAGATCAACGACAAGATCCATTAGTAGCGGGTAGTGATCATAAGCATGGTTTTGGTTATCGATATGATATTTTCTTTACCTTAAGACGGAATTTGTGGATATGCTGGTTATCAAAAAATACTGCACAACTATCACTTGAAATATTTCAAACAAAAATTAAATAAAAAATTCTAGCTTATAAAAATAGGTATCGAAATCCCTTGATAAAGAATTATGAGGCTTACATGATGGTAGCCCCTCTAGGTTAAACATGTTTGCACATTATTGTGAACTTATGTCTGTAGTTAGTACTCCTTGTGATAACATCTTCTAGTATGGGGCGATGGAGTAGATAAAAATAGGAAAAAATATACATCTTGGGACTCAAACTTGCTAACGTGTCGATGCGGAGGGCACACTCTCTCACCCCTGTACTGAAGGAAATATGCCTTAGAGGCAATAATAAACTTCTTATTTATATTTCCTTATATCATGATAAATGTTTATTATTCATGCTAGAATTATATTAACCGGAAACTTAGTACAAGTGTGAATACATAGACAAACAAAGTGTCCCTAGTATGCCTCTACTAGACTAGCTAGTTAATCAAAGATGGTTAAGTTTTCTGACCATAGACATGTGTTGTCATTTGATGAACGGGATCACATCATTAGAGAATGATGTGATGGACAAGACTCATCCGTTAGCTTAGCATAATGATCGTTTAGTTTTATTGCTATTGCTTTCATCATGACTTATACATGTTCCTTTGACTGAGATTATGCAACTCCCGAATATCGGAGGAACACCTTGTGTGCTATCAAACGTCACAACGTAACAGGGTGATTATAAAGATGCTCTAAAGGTGTCTCCGAAGGTGTTTGTTGGGTTGGCATAGATCGAGATTAGGATTTGTCACTCCGAGTATCGGAGAGGTATCTCTGGGCCCTCTCGGTAATACACATCACTATAAGCCCTGCAAGCAATGTGACTAATGAGTTAGTTATGGGATGATGCATTACGGAACGAGTAAAAAGACTTGCCGGTAACGAGATTGAACTAGGAATGATGATACCGACGATCGAATCTCGGGCAAATAACATACCGATGACAAAGGGAACAACGTATGTTGTTATACGGTTTGACCGATAAAGATCTTCATAGAATATGTAGGAGCCAATATGAGCATCCAGGTTCCGCTACTGGTTATTGACCAGAGATGTGTCTCGGTCATGTCTACATAGTTCTCGAACCCGTAGGGTCCGCACGCTTAACGTTCGATGACGATTTGTATTATGAGTTATGTGATTTGATGTACCGAAGTCTGTTCAGAGTCTCGAATGACATCACGGTCATGACGAGGAGTCTCAAAATGGTCGAGAGGTAAAGATTCATATATTGGAAGGTTGCATTCGGACATCGGAATGGTTCCGAGTGATTCGGGCATTTTTCCGGAGTACCGGAGGTTACCGGAACCCCCCGGGGAAAGATATGGGCCTTATGGGCCATAGGAGGGAGGCTAACCAGCCCACAAGGGAGGAGGCCTAATTGGACTTGGGAAGGGGGTGCCACCCCCTTTTCTTCTCCTACTCCCTCTCCTTCCCCTTTTCCCCCTCAAGTAGAAGGAAAAAAGGGTGGGGTCAAATCCTACTAGGACTAGAGTCCTAGTAGGACCCTCTCTCCCTGGTGTGCCCCTTGTTGGCCGGCCTCCTCCTCCCCTCCTTTATATACGGGGGCAGGGGGCACCCCAAAGACACACAAGTTGATCTTTAGCCGTGTGCGGTGCCCCCTCCACAGTTTTCCACCTCGGTCATATTGTCGTAGTGCTTAGGCGAAGCTCTGCGTCGGTAACTTCATCATCACAGTCACCACACCGTCGTGCTAACGAAACTCTCCCTCGGCCTCAGCTGGATCAAGAGTACGAGGGACGTCACCAAGCTGAACGTGTGCAGACCGCGGAGGTGTAGTGCATTCGGTACTTGATCGGTTGGATCGCGAAGACGTTCGACTACATCAACCGCGTTACTAAATGCTTCCGCTTTTGATCTACGAGGGTACGTGGACACACTCTCCCCGCTCGTTGCTATGCTTCTCCTAGATAGATCTTGCATGATCGTAGGCAAAAAATTTAAAATACTACGTTCCCCAACAGTGGCATCTGAGCCAGGTCTATGCGTAGATGTTATATGCACGAGTAGAACACAAAGAGTTGTGGGCGATAATAGTCATACTGCTTACCAGCATGTCATACTTTGGTTCGGCGGTATTGTTGGATGAAGCGGCCCAGACCGACATGTAACACCCTCGATGCGACTATATCTCCCACGTGTCGAGGCATGACTTAGAGGCATAATCGCATTGAAGGCATATGTCACAAGTCAGGTAATCATCACAAACATCCCATGTAATATAGATAACGAAAAGGGATAACATAGTTGGCTTACACTCGCCACGTCAATCAAGTACATAAATAACATACATCATCCAAACACTCATGGCCCGACTACGGCGCCAAAATGAAAGATAACCCAACATGCGACATGGTCCCGATCACCCCCAACAGGGCACCACTACTGATCATCAGGAAAGGAAACATAGTAACGCTGAGAGTCCTCGTCAAACTCCCACTTGAGCTCGAACGCGCCACCTGGAGCGGAATCACCTGGACCTGCATCTGGTGTAATAGTAATCTGTGAGCCACAGGGACTCAGCAATCTCGCACCCTCGCGATCAAGACTATTTAAGCTAAATAGGTAGGATAAGGTAAATATAAGTGGAGCTGCAGCAAGCGACTAGCATATATGGTGGCTAACTTAATCGCAAAAGAGAGCGAGAAGAGGAGGCAAAGCGCGAGCGAGAAACTAGAGAGCAACCTGCGCAAACATTACTCCAACACTGTGTCCACTTTCCGGACTCCGCCGAGAAGAGGCCATCACGGTAACACACTCAGTTGATTCATTTTAATTAAGTTAAGGTTCAAGTTATCTACAACCGGACATTAACAAATTCCCATCTGCCCATAACCGCGGGCACGACTTTCTAAAGTTCAATCCCTGCAGGGGAGTCCCAACTTAGCCCATGACAAGCTCTCACGGTCAACGAAGGAATAGACCTCCTCCCAAGACGTTCCGATCAGACTCGGTATCTCGGTTCTTCAAGACATTTCGACAAGTTAAAACAAGACCAGTAACACCGCCCGAATGTGCCGACAAATCCCGATAGGAGCTGCACATATCTCTTTCTCAGGGCACACTCAGATTGTCTTAGGTACGGGTAGGCCAGCCCAGAGTTGCCCCTGGTGGCCACCGGCAGCTGACAGGTGGACCAACACTCAGAGGAGCACTGGCCCGGGGGGTTTAAATAAGATGACCCTCGGGCTCCGGAAACCCAAGGGAAAAAGAGGCTAGGTGGCAAATGGTAAAACCAAGGTTGGGCATTGCTGGAAAAGTTTTAATCAAGGCGAACTATCAAGGGGTTCCCATTATAACCCAACCGCGTGAGGAACGCAAAATCCGGGAACATAACACCGATATGACGGAAACTAGGGCGGCAAGAGTGGAACAGAACAGCAGGCGAGAGGCTGAGCCTTCCACCCTTTACCAAGTATATAGATGCATTAAGATAACATAGCAATATAATGATATCCCAACAAGCAAAATAAATGGTTCCAACAAGGAAAGGCCTCCAATCTTCACCTGCAACTAGGAACGTTATAAGAGGGGATGAGCAAAGCGGTAACATAGCCAATCAAAGGTTTGCTAGGACATGATGGGTTAGAGGTTTGTCATGGCAATTTGGGAGGCTGACAAGCAAAAGGTAGGCATCGAAGCATTGGCATAGCAAAAGAGCGAGCAAACTAGCATAGCATAGATAGTAGTGATTTCGAGGGTATGATCATCTTGCCTGCAAAGCTGTCAGAGTTGACTGGATCCTCGAAAGCAAACTCAACGGGCTCCTCATTAGCGAACTCGTCTCCCGGCTCTACCCAAACAAGACAAACAAGCAACAAGGATACAATCAACCACGTGCAAGCTCAAACAATAAGATGCAATGATGGTATGCTATGCGGGATGCGATGCGGGATGCATATGCAAGATATGACAGGAAATGCATGAACCTGGCCTCAACTTGGAAATCTAAGTGTGTCACTGGAAAAATGAGATGAAATCGCTTGAAAACGATATAAAGAACGCCGAAATCGGAGTTAAGGTTTGGAAATGGCAAGCGATTCAAATATGACACCGGTCTGCGATTTACAGCAAGTAGGCATCTAAATGCAATGAGATGAACATGCTACAACACTCAAACATGACAACAAAATACATGACAGGGATGCATTCAAGATGCTTAACAAAAGTCTAGCACTGAGCTACGGCCAATTCATCCATTAACAGGTTCAAACAAGCATGGCAAAAATGCAAATGGCAAACAGATGTCAGACTTAGTGAAATTAACACTTGTCTGGAATTTCAGACCAAGTAGCTCTCTTCGGAGCAACAAAACAACATGCTACAGGACCTGAACATGACAAAGTAAAAGATGGCATGGAGCTACTCAAATAGATTAACAAAAGTCCCTTAGTGACCTTGAGCCAAAAGGGATCAGAAAATATACTAACAAGCACATGAACATAGCAAAAACACAATCAGTTTTCAGACTTAGTGAAAACTGGCACATGCTGAAACATAACCCAAGTAGGCATGTTTACGAGCTCGATGCACTCACCACGGTGCAAGTCATGGCAATACAAGCATACATCCATTAAGAAGGCACACAATTCAATCTATACATGGCAAGAACAATGGCATAGCATGCACGGATCAACTACAACATCATCGGCAAAATTGCAAACAAGTTGACAATCTGCCCAGATTCACAAAGTAACAAAAGTAGAGCTCGATTGACTCAAGCTAGGGTGCTCCATAATTGCAAACAAATACATGGATGGATAGAGCACCACAATATTAACAAAACTCCTTTACTGATCATCCTCAAAAGAGGCACGGATCACTAGGAAACAACAAGAACATATGGCATCATGAGATAAACAGCTCCAGGACTTAGTGAAATTACTAAGTCCCTGAAAACAGAATTACCGAGTGCCTCACTTTGCACGCTTGCACTAGTCACCACACACATCACAAAAATACATGGGTTGCACCTCTGGAAAGATGACAAAACCCTTAACAAAACATATATAGAGCATCAGGGCATATCATGCACACAACAATCATGGCAAAAATAACAAATGTCTAAGATGGAGTAGCAGATCTGACAATTAACTCAAGTAGCCCTCTTCTAATAGCATTTCGGGCATGAAGATGATCTCAAATGAAAATGATGCAATGGAATGAAAGATGTACTCTCTGAGGCGAACATTTTGATATGCTATATGCATGAATCGGAACTACGGATGCAAAGTTACGAGGCCATGAATAGGAGCATATGAATCTGGAATTTCGAGGACTTGGACGAAAATTCAACCTCCCAGATCTAGGGTTTGACCCGAGGCACGCAGATCGAGGCGAATTCCGGCGAGGTGGCGGCGGCTCCGGCGAGGATGACGAGGACGGCGGGGAGGCGAGGGGGAGGTCGCCCCGGCCTCTCCCGGCCGGATCCGGCGGTGGGGAGGCGATGCGGCGCGGGGAGGCGGCTAGGCGAGGCTCCCGGGCGGCGGCGAGGTCCCGGTGGCGGCGGCTCGCTCCGGCCGGCGGGGCGCGGTGGCGGCGGAGAGGCGAGGCGATGGCGGCGGTGGCGCGAGGCCGGTCGGGCGACGCGGGCACCCAGGCGGCGGAGAGGAGACCGATGGGCTTCGGGGGCCGGGGACGGGCTCGCGGGCCGGCGGCGGGGAGGCTCCCAGGGCGACACGTGGTGGCGTTTCACTGGTCGGGCGCAGCGGCGGCGTTTGTCCGGCGAGAAACGGACATGTCCGGCGCGCGAGGTGGATTTTTAGGGTTTCGGAGGTAGGAGGAGATCCGAAAATCGGGGGGCCTTTAAATAGGCATAAAGGGAGCTAGGAGAGTCCAAATGAGGTGCGGTTTTTGGCCATGCGATCGTGATCGAACGATCTAGATGATGGAGTAGAGTTTGGTGGGTTTTGGGCCAAATTGGAGGGGTGTTGGGCTGCAACACACATGAGGTCTTTTTGGTCCCTCGGTTAAACGTTGGAGTATCAAACGAAGTCCAAACGATACGAAACTTGACAGGCGGTCTACCGGTAGTAAACCAAGGCCGCTTGGCAAGTCTCGGTCCAATCCGGAAATGTTTAATCCCCACACACGAAAGAAAGCTAGAAATGACCACCGGAGGAGAACGAAGCACCGGAATGCAAAACGGACAACGGGGAAAATGCTTGAATGCATGAGATGAACACGTATGCAAATGTAATGCACATGATGACATGATATAAGATGCATGACAACGATAACAACACACAGACACAAAGACCCGAACCCGAGAAAATAAAATAACTTAACGCCGGAAACGACAAGAGTTGGAGTACAAATTGGGTAAGTTACATCCGGGGTGTTACAACACTCCACCACTACGAAAGGATCTCGTCCCGAGATCTAGGACTGAAAGAACGCCGGGTACTCAGAACGGAGGTGATCCTCGCGTTCCCAGGTAGCTTCACGGTCGGAATGGTGTGACCACTTGACTTTGAGGAATTTGATTGACTTGTTGCGAGTCTTGCGTTCAGTCTCTTCAAGAATAGCAACTGGGTGCTCACGATAAGAGAGATCTTCTTGGAGCTCAATGTCCTCGAAGTTGATGGTGCGGTCAGGAGTCTTGAAGCACTTTCGAAGATGAGAGACATGGAACACATCATGAATATTTGCAAAGTTTGAAGGAAGCTCGAGTTGATAGGCGAGGTCGCCTCTCTTGCTGACAATCTTGAAAGGTCCCACGTATCTGGGGGCAAGCTTCCCTTTGATACCGAAGCGATGAGTACCTTTCATAGGAGAGACGCGGAGGTAAACATGATCTCCGATCTCGAAAGCCAAATCACGGTGCTTACTATCATATTAGCTCTTCTGGCGGGATTTGGCTGCTTTGAGGTTATCACGAATGACTTTGCACATTTCTTCTGCCTCTGTGATTAAGTCATTTCCCAAAAGCTGACATTCACCGGTTTCAGACCAGTTGAGAGGGGTACGGCACTTCCTGCCATACAGAATTTCAAATGGGGCCTTGCCTGAACTTGCTTGAAAACTGTTGTTGTAGGAGAATTCAGCATAAGGAAGACAATCCTCCCACTTCATGTCGAAAGAGATCACACAAGCCCTTAGCATATCTTCAAGAATCTGGTTGACACGCTCGACTTGACCGCTAGTTTGAGGATGGAAAGCTGTGCTGAAACGGATGTTGGTGCCCATGGCCTTCTGAAAAGAATCCCAAAACTTGGAGGTAAAGATGCTGCCACGGTCTGAAGAGATCACCTGTGGGATACCGTGCAGAGAGACAATTCGAGAGGTATAGAGTTCCGCCAATTGAGCTGCAGTGATCGACTCTTTGATAGGCAGAAAGTGAGCCACTTTGGTGAGTTTGTCGATGACAATGAATATAGCATCATTGCCACATTTGGACTTTGGAAACCCAGTCACGAAGTCCATCTCAATGTGGTCAAACTTCCATTCTGGAATGGCAAGAGGTTGGAGGAGACCTGCTGGCCTTTGGTGTTCTGCCTTCACTCTTCTGCAGACATCACATTCATTCACGAATTGAGCGATCTCGCGCTTCATTCGAGTCCACCAATAAACTTGCTTGAGGTCCTGATACATCTTCGTGCTCCCAGGGTGGATGGAGAGGAGAGAATTGTGAGCCTTGTTCATGACCACTTTACGAAGGTCACCTTTGGGTACAACAATTCAATCCTCGAAGAAGAGAGTATCCTTGTCATCAAGGCGGTAGCACTTGTACTTGGGTTGACTCTTGGCAATCCCAATCTTCACCTTTTTCACCATAACATCAAGAAGTTGGGCTTGGCGAATCTGGTCTTCCAAGGTAGGAGAGACTTGAAGGTTGGTGAGGAAACCTTGAGGAACAATTTGCAGATTAAGTTTGCGGAAAGCTTCACAAAGCTCGGGTTGATAAGGCTTGAGAATCAGACTGTTGCAATACGCTTTTCTGCTCAATGCGTCGGCAATCACATTGGCCTTGCCTGGAGTATACTCAATACTCGGATTATACTCTTGAATCATTTCGACCCATCGAGTCTGCCTGAGGTTGAGATTAGGCTGAGTGAAGATGTACTTGAGACTCTTGTGATCAGTGAAAATGTCCACTTTTCTTCCCAATAGAAGATGTCTCCAAGTCAAAAGAGCATGCACAACTGCCGCCAACTTGAGATCATGAGTGGGGTAGTTCTTCTCATTAGGCTTCAACTGGCGAGAGGTATAAGCAACAACTTTCTTCTCTTGCATCAACACGGCGCCAAGACCTTGGAGAGAGGCATCACAAAATACCTCGTACGGCTTGGATTCATTAGGCGGAGTCAGAACTGGAGCAGTGATCAATTTCTCTTTCAAAGTGTTGAAAGCAATATCACACTCCGGAGACCAAACGTACTTGACGTGCTTCTGGAGAAGATTTGAGAGAGGCTTCGCGATCTTAGAAAAGTTTTCAATGAATCTTCGGCAATAGCTTGCGAGACCGAGGAAGCTACGGAGTTACTTCACGTTCTGAGGAGGTTCCCAATTCACAATTGCAGACACCTTCTCAGGATTCACGGCAATGCCCTTGGCAGAGATGATATGGTCAAGATAAAGAACCTCATCGAGCCAAAATTCACACTTGGAGAACTTGGCGTAGAACTGGTGTTCTCTGAGCTTATCGAGTACCAAACGCAAGTGCTTGGCATGATCTTCCTTGTTCTTTGAGAAAACCAGAATGTCGTCGAGATAGACCAAAACGAAGTCATTGGTGTAGGCGTTGAAGATGAAGTTCATCATGCGAGAGAACGTCGGAGGAGCGTTGACGAGGCCAAAAGACATGACAGTGTATTCATATGAACCATAGCTTGTCCTGAAAGCCGTCTTGGGAATATCTTGCTCATGAATTCGAATCTGATGATAACCCATACGGAGATCAAGCTTGGAGAATACTTGGGCACCTTTGAGTTGTTCGAACAGCTCATTGATGTTGGGAAGTGGGTATTTGTTCTTGATGGTCTTCTTGTTCAATGGACGGTAATCAACACAAAGTCGGTCCATTCCATCCTTGTTCTTCACAAAAAGAACACCACAACCCCACGGAGAAGAACTAGGCCGGATGAGACCCATTCTCTCTTGCTCATCGAGTTGCTTCTTCAGCTCCTTCAACTCTTCAGGTCCGAGCTTGTAAGGACGCTTGCACACGGGTTCCGTGCCAGGCTCAAGATCAATAACGAATTCAATTGGCCGGTGCGGAGGCATTCCTGGAAGCTCTTCCAGAAAGACGTCTTGATATTCACAAACGACTGGAATTTGCTAGATAGCATCCAGTTCACCCTTCTCATTGAGAGAAAACAAATGGATGGTATTATCCCGAGCGGCAAAGACAATTACATCCTCAGACGAATGAGTCAATTGAATCTGCCTGGCTGCACAATCAAGATGTGCCTTGTGCTTAGAAAGCCAATCCATTCCGAGAATAAGATCAATATCCGAGTCACCAAGAACCGTAGGAGAAGATAGAAACTTGTAGTCACCCAAAGTGATAGTAACATCCGGAGCAATGGAGTTAGCATGCATGCGCTTACCGGGAGAGACAACTGTTAATGGACTAGGCAAAATTTGCTGAGCCAAACCATGCTTAGATGAAAACGGTCTCGAGATGAAACAATGCGATGCACCCGTGTCAAAAAGAACTTTAGCTGGAATATCATTAACAGGAAGGTTACCCATGATGACATCTGATGAGTCCTCTGCCTGAGCTGCATTCATCAAGTTGACCTTGGCGTGCTTGGGGTTATGCTTGACCACAGCTGTACCTGCCGATCTCACAGGAGGAGGAGGAAGACGCCTCTGGTTGAAACACTTGTTGGCATAGTGACCCTTTTCTTGGCACTTGTTGCACGTGACCTCTGAAAGCGGACGGTGATACGGAGCACTTGGTCTTGGAGCTTGAGACGAAGTCTTGTTCTGAAAGCCAGGGTTGGGTGGGTGGGAAGAACCACTGCCACCTTTGCTCTTCTGCTGATACGGCTGATGGAACGGAGGAGGAGGAAGCCAATACTTCTGCTGCTTGGCCACTTGAGTAGAGGAAGAAGGCGTAGTGTCTCTGGCACGCTTCTTGGAAGCATCACACCTCAACTGAGCAGCCTCTTGCTTCAGTGCCATGTTGTAGAACTCATCGTACCTCAAGGGCTCAAAGAGGATAAGAGCGAGCTGGATTTCTTCTCTGAGACCACCCCTGAACTGGTATATCATGCTCTTCTCATCAGGTACGTCCTGCTTGGCAAAGGCGAGCTTCTGGAACAACTTGTTGTAGTCATAGACAGACAAAGAGCCTTGCTTCAAGTTGTGGAATTCCTCACGCTTACTTTCAACCACGCTTTGAGGGATGTGATGAGCTCGGAAATCTTGACGGAATTCATCCCAAGTGATCACACGTCCACCTCTGGAATCCTTGTACTGCTGGAACCATTCTGCAGCTTGATCTTTGAGTTGGAAGGAAGCGAACTTGACGAAATCTTCAGGCCTGACGTTGCTGCACTCAAAATGCTTACACAGATCCACAAGCCAATTGTCAGTATCGGTTGCCTCAACACAATTTCTGAAAGTCTTTGGCCCATTAGCAAGGAACTGGTTGAGTGTAGCAAAGTGATTCTGATTGTTGCCTTGATTCCCTTGGCTGCCTTGATTGCGCTCTTGGAGGATTTGCATGATCAACTGTGTGTTTGCATTGGTTGCGGCCATCACAGCTTGCCATTCCTCCGGAGGAGGTGGAGGTGGTGGCGGATCTTGATTCTGATTTTGACTGGTGCTCTTAGCGGGAGCCATCCTGAAGAGGTTGACCACCGTTAGCACATAGACAGATAAATGAAGCTGAAACCAACGGAATGAAAATTGCAACATAAAGTCTTCACATCCGAACAAAATGAACGAATGCATTCCTCTTGAAATGGTCACATATCCATAAATTGAGAATCCACATTGAATTAAGGTAGATAAATAAATCAACAAGGTACGGCTCAAGAACGAATAATCGGTAAGAAATCCCAATCTCAAACCAATATCCGTGGAAGAAGAACTAGAGCTACTAGAATTCCCACCTATGAAACTCCCGAACCTTTCCGGTTATGCAATCAGGTGTTGGGGATACAGGGGAAGCATAATATCTCACCCAAACTAGCAAATCCTACATCTAGTTGTATTCATCCTTCAACACATAACCGAGAAAAACTTCGGAAACCATCTACCTCAACCTTCGAAAAGCATCCGTTATACAAGTTATGGCGATACTCCCGAACTCCCGCCCCAGTACTGGGTGGCGTCGAGGTTATCTCACCAACGAACTGCATAAAAGAGATTTTCGATGTCGGCGTACTAAACTCAAGTATTCCAGAATTGCAACGATAAAATTATGATGACAACACCTTAGAGCTCAACTCCCCAGGACACTTCCACTAAACCCCTGACAGGAGGCACCAAGACAATGTTCTCATCATAAAACCATCGGAACGATTCCAAGATACCCGCGTGATCCTAAATTTTTTTTAGTGAAATTTGAGAAGAGAAGAGTCAAAACTCTACGTCAGGATGCCTTACCAGAGCGATGAGGAGACTGGAAAGTAAAAACAATTCCTAAACTCTCCGATATATAATTCCTAAATGACTCAAAATATTTTTCTAGACACAACTCGGCTGCTAAAAACGATCAAGCAATGGGGCTCCTAAGGTCGGGGAAGGCTCTGATTACCAACTTGTAACACCCTCGATGCGACTATATCTCCCACGTGTCGAGGCACGACTTAGAGGCATAATCGCATTGAAGGCATATGTCGCAAGTCAGGTAATCATCACAAACATCCCATGTAATATAGATAACGAAAAGGGATAACATAGTTGGCTTACACTCGCCACATCAATCAAGTACATAAATAACATACATCATCCAAACACTCATGGCCCAACTACAACGCCAAAATGAAAGATAACCCAACATGCGACATGGTCCCGATCACCCCCAACAGGGCACCACTATTGATCATCAGGAAAGGAAACATAGTAACGCTGAGAGTCCTCGTCGAACTCCCACTTGAGCTCGAACGCGTCACCTGGAGCGGAATCACCTGGACCTGCATCTGGTGTAATAGTAATCTGTGAGCCACAGGGACTCAGCAATCTCGCACCCTCGCGATCAAGACTATTTAAGCTAAATAGGTAGGATAAGGTAAATATAAGTGGAGCTGCAGCAAGCGACTAGCATATATGGTGGCTAACTTAATCGCAAAAGAGAGCGAGAAGAGGAGGCAAAGCGCGAGCGAGAAACTAGAGAGCAACCTACGCAAACATTACTCCAACACTGTGTCCACTTCCCGGACTCCGCTGGGAAGAGGCCATCACGGTAACACACTCAGTTGATTCATTTTAATTAAGTTAAGGTTCAAGTTATCTACAACTGGACATTAACAAATTCCCATCTGCCCATAACCGCGGGCACAACTTTCGAAAGTTCAATCCCTTCAGGGGAGTCCCAACTTAGCCCATGACAAGCTCTCACGGTCAACGAAGGAATAGACCTCCTCCCAAGACGTTCCGATCAGACTCGGTATCTCGGTTCTTCAAGACATTTCGACAGGTTAAAACAAGACCAGCAACACTGCCCGAATGTGCTGACAAATCCCGATAGGAGCTGCACATATCTCTTTCTCAGGGCACACTCAGATTGTCTTAGGTACGGGTAGGCCAGCCCAGAGTTGCCCCTGGTGGCCACCGGCAACTGACAGGTGGACCAACACTCAGAGGAGCACTGGCCCGGGGGGGGGGGTTTAAATAAGATGACCCTCGGTCTCCGGAAACCCAAGGGAAAAAGAGGCTAGGTGGCAAATGGTAAAACCAAGGTTGGGCATTGCTGGAAAAGCTTTAATCAAGACGAACTATCAAGGGGTTCCCATTATAACCCAACCGCGTGAGGAACACAAAATCCGGGAACATAACACCGATATGACGGAAACTAGGGTGGCAAGAGTGGCACAAAACACCAGGCGAGAGGCTGAGCCTTCCACCCTTTACCAAGTATATAGATGCATTAAGATAACATAGCAATATAATGATATCCCAACAAGTAAAATAAATGGTTCCAACAAGGAATGGCCTCCAATCTTCACCTGCAACTAGGAACGTTATAAGAGGGGATGAGCAAAGCGGTAACATAGCCAATCAACGGTTTGCTAGGACATGGTGGGTTAGAGGTTTGACATGGCAATTTGGGAGGCTGACAAGCAAAAGGTAGGCATCGAAGCATTGGCATAGCAAAAGAGCGAGCAAACTAGCATAGCACAGATAGTAGTGATTTCGAGGGTATGATCATCTTGCCTGCAAAGCTGTCAGAGTTGACTGGATCCTCGAAAGCAAACTCAACGGGCTCCTCGTTAGCGAACTCGTCTCCTGGCTCTACCCAAACAAGACAAACAAGCAACAAGGATACAATCAACCACGTGCAAGCTCAAACAATAAGATGCAATGATGGTATGCTATGCGGGATGTGATGCGGGATGCATATGCAAGATATGACAGGAAATGCATGAACCAGGCCTCACCTTGGAAATCCAAGTGTGCCACTGGAAAGATGAGATGAAATCACTTGAAAACGATATAAAGAACGCCGGAATCGGAGTTACGGTTTGGAAATGGCAAGCAATTCAAATATGACACCGGTCTGCGATTTACAGCAAGTAGGCATCTAAATGCAATGAGATGAACATGCTACAGCACTCAAACATGACAACAAAATACATGGCAGGGATGCATTCAAGATGCTTAACAAAAGTCTAGCATTGAGCTACGGCCAATTCATCCATTAACAGGTTCAAACAAGCATGGCAAAAATGCAAATGGCAAACAGATCTCAGACTTGGTGAAATTAACACTTGTCTGGAATTTCAGACCAAGTAGCTCTCTTCGGAGCAACAAAACAACATGCTACAGGACCTGAACATGACAAAGTAAAAGATGGCATGGAGCTACTCAAATAGATTAACAAAAGTCCCTTAGTGACCTTGAGCCAAAAGGGATCAGAAAATATACTAACAAGCACATGAACATAGCAAAAACACAATCAGTTTTCAGACTTAGTGAAAACTGGCACATGCTGAAACATAACCCAAGTAGGCATGTTTACGAGCTCGATGCACTCACCACGGTGCAAGTCATGGCAATACAAGCATACATCCATTAAGAAGGCACACAATTCAATCTATACATGGCAAGAACAATGGCATAGCATGCACGGATCAACTACAACATCATCGGCAAAATTGCAAACAAGTTGACAATCTGCCCAGATTCACAAAGTAACAAAAGTAGAGCTCGATTGACTCAAGCTAGGGTGCTCCATAATTGCAAACAAAGACATGGATGGATAGAGCACCACAATATTAACAAAACTCCTTTACTGATCATCCTCAAAATAGGCACGAATCACTAGGAAACAACAAGAACATATGGCATCATGAGATAAACAGCTCCAGGACTTAGTGAAATTACTAAGTCCCTGAAAACAGAATTACCGAGTGCCTCACTTTGCAAGCTTGCACTAGTCACCACATACATCACAAAAATATATGGGTTGCACCTCTGGAAAGAAGACAAAACCCTTAACAAAACATATGTAGAGCATCAGGGCATATCATGCACACAACAATCATGGCAAAAATGACAAATGTCTAAGATGGAGTAGCAGATATGACAATTAACTCAAGTAGCCCTCTTCTAACAGCATTTCGGGCATCAAGATGAGCTCAAATGAAAATGATGCAATGGAATGAAATGATGTACTCTCTGAGACGAACATTTTGATATGCTATATGCATGAATCGGAGCTACAGATGCAAATTTACGAGGCCATGAACAGGAGCATATGAATCTGGAATTTCGAGGACTTGGACGAAAATTCATCCTCCCAGATCTAGGGTTTGACCCGAGGCACGCAGATCGAGGCGAATTCCGGCAAGGTGGCGGCGGCTCCGGTGAGGATGACGAGGACGGCGGGGAGGCGAGGGGGAGGTCGCCCCGGCCTCTCCCGGCCGGATCCGGCGGCGGGGAGGCGGCTGGGCGAGGCTCCCGGGCGGCGGCGAGGTCCCGGTGGCGGCGGCCCGCTCCGGCCGGCGGGGCGCGGTGGCGGCGGAGAGGCGAGGCGATGGAGGCGGTGGCGCGAGGCCGGTCGGGCGGCGCGGGCACCCAGGCGGCGGAGAGGAGACCGATGGGCTTCGGGGGCCGGGGACGGGCTCGCGGGCTGGCGGCGGGGAGGCTCCCAGCACGACACGTGGCGGCGTTTCACTGGCCGGGCGCGGCGGCGGCGTTTGTCCGGCGAGAAACGGACATGTCCGATGTGCGAGGTGGATTTTTAGGGTTTCGGAGGTAGGAGGATATCCGAAAATCGGGGGGCTTTAAATAGGCATAGAGGGAGCTAGGAGAGTCCAAATGAGGTGCGGTTTTTGGCCACGTGATCGCGATTGAACGATCTAGATGATGGAGCAGAGTTTGGTGGGTTTTGGGCCAAATTGGAGGGGTGTTGGGCTGCAACACACACGAGGCCTTTTTGGTCCCTCGGTTAAACGTTGGAGTATCAAACGAAGTCCAAACGATACGAAACTTGACAGGCGGTCTACCGGTAGTAAACCAAGGCCGCTTGGCAAGTCTCGGTCCAATCCGGAAATGTTTAATCCCCACACACGAAAGAAAGCTAGAAATGACCACCGGAGGAGAACGAAGCGCCGGAATGCAAAACGGACAACGGGGAAAATGCTCGAATGCATGAGATGAACACGTATGCAAATGCAATGCACATGATGACATGATATGAGATGCATGAAAACAATAACAACACACGGAGACAAAGACCCAAACCCGAGAAAATAAAATAACTTAACGCCGGAAACGGCAAGAGTTGGACTACAAATTGGGTAAGTTACATCCGGGGTGTTACACGACATTACATGACCGCGTTCATGAGACTGGTTCTACCGATGTGCTTCGCACACAGGTGGCTAGTGGGTGTCTGTTTCTCCAACTTTAGTTGAATCAAGTTTGACTACGCCCGGTCCTTGTTGAAGGTTAAAACAGCACACTTGATGAAAAATCGTTGTGGTTTTGATGCGTAGGTAAGAACGGTTCTTGCTAGAAGCCCATAGCAGCCACGTAAAACTTGCAACAACAAAGTAGAGGACGTCTAACTTGTTTTTGCAGGACTTGCTGTGATGTGATATGGTAAGACGTGATGATACATAAATTGTTGTATGAGATGATCATGTTTTGTAACAGTTATCGGCAACTGGCAGGAGCCATATGGTTGTTGCTTTATTGTATGAAATGCAATTGCCATGTAATTGCTTTACTTTATCACTAAGCGGTAGCGATAGTCGTAGAAGCAATAGTTGGCGAGACGACAACGATGCTTTGATGGAGATCAAGGTGTCAAGCCGATGACGATGGTGATCTGACGGTGCTTTGGAGATGGAAATCAAAGGCACAAGATGATGATGGCCATATCATATCACTTATATTGATTGCATGTGATGTTTATCCGTTATGCATCTTATTTTGCTTAGTACGGCGGTAGCATTATAAGATGATCTCTCACTAAATTTCAAGGTATAAGTGTTCTCCCTGAGTATGCACCGTTGCGACAGTTCTTTGTGCTGAGACACCACGTGATGATCGGGTGTGATAAGCTCTACGTTCACATACAATGGGTGCAAGCCAGTTTTGCACACGCAGAATAATCGGGTTGAACTTGACGAGCCTAGCATATGCAGATATGGCCTTGGAACACTAAGACCGAAAGGTCGAGCGTGAATCATATAGTAGATATGATCAACATAGTGATGTTCACCATTGTAAACTTCTCCATCTCACGTGATGATCGGACATGGTTTAGTTGATATGGATCACGTGATCATTTAGATGACTAGAGGGATGTCTATCTAAGTGGGAGTTCTTAAGTAAAATGATTAATTGAACTTTAATTTATCATGAACTTAGTCCTGATAGTATTTGCATAACTATGTTGTAGATCAATAGCTCGTGATGTAGCTCCCCGTTTATTTTTAATATGTTCCTAGAGAAAAACTATGTTGAAAGATGATAGTAGCAATGATGCGGCCTAGGTTCGTGATCTGAGGATTATCCTCGTTCCTGCACAAAAGAATTATGTCCTTGATGCACCGCTAGGTGACGGACCTATTGCAGGAGCAAATGAAGACGTTATGAACATTTGGCAAGCTCGGTATGATAACTACTTGATAGTTTAGTGCATCATGCTTTACGGCTTAGAACCAGGACTTCAAAAACGTTTTGAACGCCACGGAGCATATACGATGTTCCAAGAGCTGAAATTGGTATTTCAGACTCATGCCCGAGTCGAGAGGTATGAGACCTCTGACAAGTACTTTGCCTACAAGATGGAGGAGAATAGCTCAACCAGTGAGCATGTGCTCAGATTGTCTGAGTACTACAATCTCTTGAATCAAGTGGGAGTTAATCTTCGAGATAAAATAGTGATTGACAGAGTTCTCTAGTCACTATCACCAAGTTACTGGAACTTCGTGATGAACTATAATATGCAAGGGATGACTAAAACGATTCCCGAGCTCTTAGTGATGCTGAATTCGACGAAGGTAGAAATCAAGAAAAGCATCAAATGTTGATGGTTGACAAGACCACTAGTTTCAATTAAAAGGGCAAGGGAAAGAAAGGGAACTTCAAGAAGAATGGCAAGCAAGTTGCCAATCCCATGAAGAGGCTCAAAGCTAGACCCAAGCCTGAAACTGAGTGCTTCTACTGTGAAGGAAATGGCCACTAGAAGCGGAACTGCCCCAAATACTTGGTGGATAAGAAGGATGGCAAAGTGAAAAAAGTATATATGATATACATGTTATTGATGTGTACTTTACTAGTGTTCATAGTAGCCCCTGGGTATTTGATACTGGTTCAGTTGCTATGATTAGTAACTCAAAACAGGAGTTACAAAATGAACAAAGACTAGTTGAGGGCAAGGTGACGATGTGTGTTGGAAGTGATTCCAAGGTTGATAAGATCACCATCGCACACTCCCTTTACCTTCGGGATTAGTGTTGAACCTAAAATAAATGTTATTTGGTGTTTTTGTTGAGCATAATATGATTAGATCATGTTTATTGCAATACGGTTATTCATTTAAGTCAAAGAATAATTGTTATTCTGTTTACATGAATAAAACCTTCTGTAGTCATACACCTGAGGTGAATGGTTTATTGAATCTTGATCGTAGTGATACACATATTTATAATATTGATGCCAAAAGATGCAAAGTTGATAATGATAGTGCAACATATTTGTGGCACTGCCGTTTAGGTCATATTGGTGTAAAGCGCATGAAGAAACTCCATACTGATGGGCTTTTGGAATCACTTGATGTTTGCGAACCATGCCTCATGGGCAATATGACTAAGACACTGTTCTGCGGAACAATGGAGCGAGCAACAGACTTATTGAAAATAATACATACTAATGTATGTGGTCCGATGAGTGTTGATGCTAGCAGCAGGTATCATTATTTTCTGACCTTCACAGATGATTTGAGCAGATATGGGTATATCTACTTGATGAAACATAAGTCTGAAACATTTGAAAAGTTCAAAGAATTTCAGAGTGAAGTGGAAAATCATCATAACAAGAAAATAAAGTTTCTACGATCTAATCGTGGAGGTGAATATTTGAGTTACGAGTTTGGCCTTCATTCGAGACAATGCGGAATAGTTTCGCAACTCACGCCACCTGGAACCACAATATAATGGTGTGTTCGAACGTCATAACCTTACTTTATTAGATATGGTGCGATCTATGATGTCTCTTACCGATTTATCACAATCGTTTTGGGGTTATGCATTAGAGACAACTGCATTCACGTTAAATAGGGCACCATCTAAATCCGTTGAGACAACACCATATGAACTGTGGTTTAGCAAGAAACCTAAGATGTCGTTTCTTAAAGTTTGGGGCTGTGATGCTTATGTGAAAAAGCTTCAACTTGATAAGTTCGAACCCAAATTGGAGAAATGTGTCTTCATAGGATACCCAAAGGAGACTGTTGGGTACACCATCACAGATCCGAAGGCAAGATATTCGTTGCTAAGAATGGATCCTTTCTAGAGAAGGAGTTTCTCTCGAAAGAAGTGAGTGGGCGGAAAGCAGAACTTGATGAGGTAATTGTACCTTCTCTCAAGTTGGAAAGTAGTTTATCACAGAAATCAGTTCCGGTGATGCCTACACTAATTAGTGAGGAAGCTAATGATGATGATCATGAAACGTCAGATCAAGTTAATACCGAACCTCGTAGGTCAACCAGAGTAGGGTCTGCACCAGACTGGTACGACAATCCTGTTCTGGAAGTCATGTTACAAGACCATGATGAACCTACGAACCATGAGGAAGCGATGATGAGCCCAGATTCCAACAGGTGACTTGAGGCCATGAAATCTGAGATAGAACCCATGTATGAGAACAAAGTATGGACTTTGGTGGACTTGCCCGATGATCGGCAAGTCATTGAGAATAAATGGATCTTCAAGAGGAAGACGGACGTTGATAGTAGTGTTACTATCTACAAAGCTTGACTTGTCAAAAAGTTTTTTTGACAAGTTCAAGATGTTGACTACGATGAGATTTTCTCACTCGTATCGATGCTTAAAGTCTGTCCGAATCATGTTAGCAATTGCCACATTTAATGAAATCTGACAAATGGATGTCAAAACCACATTCCTTAATGGATTTCTTAAAGAAGAGTTGTATATGATACAACAAAAAGGTTTTGTCAATCCTAAAGGTGCTAACAAAGTGTGCAAGCTCCAGCGATCCATCTATGGACTGGTGCAAGCATCTCGGAGTTGGAATATATGCTTTGATGAGTTGATTAAAGCATATAGTTTAATACAGACTTGCAGTGAAGCCTGTATTTACAAGAAAGTGAGTGGGAGCACTACAACATTTCTAATAAGTATATGTGAATGACATATTGTTGTTAGGAAATAATGTAGAATTTTGTGGAAAGCATAAAGGAGTGTTTGAAAGGAGTTTTTCAAAGAAAGACCTCGGTGAAGCTGCTTACATATTGAGCATCAAGATCTATAAAGATAGATCAAGACGCTTGATAACTTTTTCAATGAGTACATACCTTGACAAGTTTTTGAAGAAGTTCAAAATGGAACATTCAAAGAAGGAGTTCTTGCGTGTGTTGCAAGGTGTGAAGTTGAGTAAATTCTGAAAACCCGACCACGGCAGAAAATAGAAAAAGAATGAAAAGTCATTCCCCATGCCTCAGTCATAGGTTCTATAAAGTATGCTATGCTGTGCACCAGACCTATTGTGTACCTCACCATGAGTTTGGCAAGAGGGTACAATAGTGATCCAGGAGTGGATCACTGGACAACGGTCAAAATTATCCTTAGCGAAATAAGGAAATGTTTCTCAGTTATAGAGGTGACAAAGCGTTCGTCGTAAAGAATTACGTCGATGCAAGCTTTGACACCAATCTGGATGAATCTAAGTCTCGATCTAGATACATATTGAAAGTGGGAGCAATTAGCTAGAGTTGCTCGGTGTAGAGTATTGTAGACATAGAAATTTGCAAAATACATACGGATCTGAATGTTGCATACTCGTAGACTAAAATTCCCCTCACAGGCAAAACATGATCATACCTTATTACTCTTGGGTGTTAATCACATAGCGATGTGAACTAGATTATTGACTCTAGTAAACCTTTTTGAGTGTTGACCACATGGCGATGTGAACTATGGGTATTAATCACATAAAGATGTGAACTATTAGTGTTAAATCACATGGCGATGTGAACTATTAGTGTTAAATCACATGGCGATGTGAACTAGATTATTGACTCTAGTACAAGTGGGAGACTGAAGTAATATGCCGTAGAGGCAATAATGAAGTTGTTATTTATATTTCCTTATATCATATGATAAATGTTCATTATTCATGCTAGAATTGTATTAACCAAAAATTAGAGCATATCCAGCCGTTGGCCCCCTAGGAGGCGCTAAAAATCGCCCCCTGGGGGCGCACCGGCGCAAAACGCGCGCTGGGGGCATGATGCCACCCAGTCGCGGTGCCCAGTGCGGCATAAACATGGCGCAAATTCATACATATTTTGGCGAGTTCATACCAAATTCAACCAAACACGGCGAGAGTTCGTACATATTTAAAATATTTTACAAAAAAGAAAAAAACACAACTAGGCCTGCCGTCTACCTCGCCTCGCCGCTCGTCGCCATTCTACATGCCGAGGAGGCTGTAGAACCGTGTGTAGTCGCAGTCGCCGCCGCCGTCGTCATCGTTGTCGTCGCCTCCGCCGCGGCCGCCGTCCCTACTGCAACCTTCCCCCGGTTGGCGCGGCGGGTTGGACGGTCCGGCGGCGTCCTCGTCGTCGCTGTCGAGGATGACGACGCCGTGCTCGTCCTCGCGCCCATGCTTGCGGGCGGCGATCTCCTCCAGGGCCTGGCTGCATGGACCATCTCGTCGCGGAGGTAGTCATCGCGCGCCCACCGTAGGGCGTCCTTGTCGGAGAAGCCATGCCGGGCTAGCTCCTCGTACTCTGGGGGGAGGCTGGGCTCCGGTTTGGGCGCGATGAGGACGAGGCGGCCAGAGGGGGGGGTGGAGTCGGCGATGCGGACACCGGAGCTGCAGGTGCTCCAGCTGACAGGCGTGTCCTGGGGCTCCGGCTTGACGGGGCGGAGGCAGGGAGAGCCGGTCGACCGACCAGATGAGGAGGAGGACGCCTCGGGAGGGGGGGGTCCATGCGCCTCGGCGTCCACGAGCTCCCACGACGGCGAGAGAAGGACGGGGCTCGGGGTACTCCAGCCTCGGCGTGTTGCCGCCCTCGATGTACTCGAGGACGGGCTCCAGCGTGCGGCCGGGCACGCCCCACCATCGGCGCCGCCCCTCGAAGTTGAGCCTGCCGGAGGGCACGACGCCGTTGGTAGCCTCGAGCTGCTCAGCTTGACGGCGGCGAAAATACGGCTCCCAGAGCGGGCTGTCGGGGACGTAGGCGGCCCCTCCATCGCCGCCCGCGGCAGGGAGGCACGGATACGCGCGATCTCCGCACGCCGCGCCGCCTCGATGGGTGGTGGTGGCACCAGGACCCCGCCGGCGCTGATTCTCCACGCCCCGGGCACCCGCATGTCCGGCGGGACCGAGTACTCGGCCTCGAAGAGGAGCCGAGCTTCGTCCTTGTGAAGGTGGCGGCGGCCGAAGCCGTTTGTCGTCGCCTGGGAATCGTTCGGCCATTGCGACGACGAGGGGACGGCGAGGGGAGACGGGGAAGGGGAGAGAGGGCGTGTTGGCGGTTGAGAGGGAGGAAGGGGAGAGAGGGTGCATCGGCGGTGGAGACTGTGTGCGTGCCACCGGCGTGCTGGGGTCGTCTTATATAGGCGGAGGCGCAGCGAGCATGCGTGGCCACCGCGTCTATGCATGGCATGCGCGGGGACGCGCGTCGTCACGCCTTCACTGCGCCGCCCGTGAGGTATCAATGGTGGAGGCTGACCGGCGCGCCAGCGCGCGGCAGCTTTGGCATTGATTCACCGCGGGAAACGAGGCGATGAGGATGATGAAGCGGCGAGAAGCGAGACGAGTTGCTGGCAAGGAGGGCCCGTGGCTCTTTCACGCCAAAAACAATTCGCCCGGCGCCCCCGAGCGCCCCCAGCACACCGGGTTCGGGTTGGGTCCGCCCGCGCGAATTTCGGCCCGAGCCGGCGAAAATTGGGCCCTTGGGGGCGCGACTGGCCGATTTTTTGGCGGCGACGGCCGAAAAGTCGCCTGAGGGGCCTTGTTGGGGGTGCGGCTGGAGATGCTCTTAGTACATGTGTGAATACATAGACAAACAGAGTGTCCCTGTTATGCCTCTACTAGACTAGCTCATTAATCAAAGATGGTTATGTTTCCTGACCATAGACATGTATTGTCATTTGATGAACCGGATCACATTATTAGAGAATGATGTGATGGACAAGACCCATCCGTTAGCTTAGCATAATGATTGTTTAGTTTTATTGCTATTGCTTTCATCATGACTTATACATGTTCGTCTGACTATGAGATTATGCAACTCCCGAATACCAGAGGAACACCTTGTGTGCTATCAAACGTCACAACGTAACTGGGTGATTATAAAGATGCTCTACAGGTGTCTCCGAAGGTGTTTGTTGGGTTGGCATAGATCAAGATTAGGATTTGTTACTCCGAGTATCGGAGAGGTATCTCTAGGCCATCTCGGTAATGCACATCACTATAAGCCTTGCAAGCAATGTGACTAATGAGTTAGTTACGGGATGATGCATTACGGAACGAGTAAACAGACTTGCCAGTAACGAGATTGAACTAGGTATGATGATACCGACGATCGAACCTCGGGCAAGTAACATACCGATGACAAAGGGAACAGCGTATGTTGTTATGTGGTTTGACCGATAAAGATCTTTGAGGGAGTCCTGGATTAGGGGGTGTCCGGATGGCCGGACTATACCTTCAGCCGGACTCCTGGACTATGAAGATGCAAGATTGAAGACTTCGTCCTGTGTCCGGAAGGGACTTTCCTTGGCATGGAAGGCAAGCTTGGCGATACGGATATGTAGATCTCCTACCATTGTAACCGACTCTGTGTAACCCTAACCCTCTCCGGTGTCTATATAAACCGGAGGGTTTTAGTCCGTAGGACAACACAATAATCATACCATAGGCTAGCTTCTAGGGTTTAGCCTCCTTGATCTCGTGGTAGATCTACTCTTGTACTACCCATATCATCAATATTAATCAAGCAGGACGTAGGGTTTTACCTCCATCAAGAGGGCCCGAACCTGGGTAAAACATCGTGTCCCTTGTCTCCTATTACCATCCGCCTAGACGCACAGTTCGGGACCCCCTACCCGAGATCCGCCGGTTTTGACACCGACATTGGTGCTTTCATTGAGAGTTCCTCTGTGTCGTCACTTTTAGGCCCGATGGCTCCTCCGATCATCAGTAGTGATGCAGTCCAGGGTGAGACTTTTCGCCCCAGACAGATCTTCGTCTTCGGCGGCTTTGCACTGTGGGCCAATTCGCTTGGCTATCTGGAGCAGATTGAAAGCTACGCCCCTGGCCATCAGGTCAGGTTTGGAAGTTTAAACTACACGGCTGACGTCCGCGGGGACTTGATCTTCGACGGATTCGAGCCACAGCCGAGTGCGTCGCACTGTCACGATGGGCATGATCTAGCTCTGCCGTTGAACAGTGCCTTGGAGGCCACACTTGCGTCGGCTCCAACCCTTAATTCGGAGCCAACTGCGCCGATCGAGGACGGGTGGTTGGACGCCGCCTCGGGAGCTGCGATCGCAATGGCGATCAAGCCGAACATCAGCCCCGCACTCCGCAAGGCTCATGGCTCCGAGGGGCCGGACTCCTCTCCAAACTCCGAGCCCTCCGCGCCCCTGCTGATCGAATCCGATTGGGCGCCTATTATGGAGTTCACCGCCGCAGACATCTTTCAGCACTCGCCCTTCGGCAATATTCTAAAGTCACTAAAGTCTCTCTCTTTATCAGGAGAGCCCTGGCCGGACTACGGTCAGCAAGGTTGGGATACGGACGATGAAGAAATTCAAAGCCCACCCACCACCCACTTCATAGCCGATAGCTCATGGCCCCCTCGAACAAGAGCGTTTCAAACGCAAGCTCATGGCCATGGCAAGCAGTCTCAAGAAGAAGCAGCAACAGCTTAGAGCTGATCAAGATTTGCTAGCCGATAGATGGACTGAAGTCCTTGCGGCCGAAGAGTACGAACTCGAACGCCCCTCCAAGAGCTATCCAAAGCGCAAGTTGCTACCCTGATTAGAGGAGGAAGTACCTAAACCTACATCACCAACGCATGATACGGCCGACCAGCCACCTCGTGGCCGCGACAGAGAGGCCTCTTGGCCCTCCGCTCAAGCCGCACCCCGGCGCCGCTCAAAACATACCAAGGCACGGGAAAATGCGCCAGACCTACGAGACATATTGGAGGACAAGGCAAGGCAAACAAGATCGATCTATGGATCGCGCGGGCGCCCCACGGTACGTGACGGTGATTGTCACTCCAGATATAGTAAATCCAGCCGGGCCGAGCACAATAGACAAAGCTCATTTGAGCTACGTCGTGATCTAGCCCAATATAGAGGCGCCGCACACCCACTATGCTTCACAGATGAAGTAATGGGTCATCAAACCCCTGAGGGTTTCAAACCCATGAACATCAAATCATACGATGGCACAACAGATCCTGCGGTATGGATTGAGGATTATCTCCTTCATATCCACATGGCCCGCGGCGATGATCTACACGCCATCAAATACCTCCTACTCAAACTTAAGGGACCAACTCGGCATTGGCTTAACAGCTTGCCAGCAGAATCAATCGGTTGTTGGGAGGACCTGGAAGCCGCATTCCTCGACAATTTCCAGGGCACCTATGTGCGACCACCAGACGCCGATGACCTAAGCCACATAATTCAGCAGCCAGAGGAATCGGCCAGGCAATTCTGGACACGGTTCCTAACAAAGAAAAACCAAATAGTCGACTGTCCGGACGCAGAGGCCCTAGCAGCCTTCAAGCACAATATCCATGACGAGTGGCTTGCCCGGCACCTTGGACAGGAAAAGCCGAAATCTATGGCAGCCCTCACGACACTCATGACCCGCTTTTGTGCGGGGGAAGACAGCTGGCTTGCTCATAGCAACAATATGACCAAGAACCCTGGTAATTCAGATACCAGAGACAGTAGTGGCAGGTCGCGTCACAACAAGCAAAAGCGCCGCATTAACAGCAACAGCGCTGAGGACACGGCAGTTAATGCCGGATTCAGAGGCTATAAATCCGGTCAGCGGAAAAAGCCATTCAAAAGAAATACTCAGGGCCCATCTAGTTTGGACCGAATACTCGACCGCTTGTGCCAGATACATGGCACCCCCGAAAAGCCAGCCAGTCACACCAACAGGGATTGTTGGGTGTTCAAGCAGGCAGGCAAGTTAAATGCCGAAAATAAAGACAAGGAGCTGCATAGCGATGACGAGGAGGAGCCCCGGCCGCTGAACAACAGTGGACAGAAGGGTTTTCCCCGACAAGTGCGGATGGTGAACATGATATACGCAACCCACATCCCCAAGAGGGAGCGGAAGCGCGCGTTAAGGGACGTATATGCGATGGAGCCAGTCGCCTCAAAGTTCAACCCATGGTCTTCCTGCCCGATCACCTTTGATCGAAGGGACCACCCCACTAGCATCCGTCACGGTGGATTCACCACATTGGTTCTAGACCCAATCATTGACAGATTTCATCTCACTAGAGTCCTTATGGACGGCGGCAGCAGCCTGAACCTGCTTTACCAGGATATAGTGCGGAAAATGGGCATAGATCCCTCAAGGATTAAGCCCACCAAAACGACCTTTAAAGGCATCATACCAGGTGTAGAGGCCAATTGTACAGGCTAAGTTACACTTGAAGTGGTCTTCGGATCTCCGGATAATTTCCGAAGCGAGGAGTTAATCTTCGACATAGTCCCGTTCCGCAGTGGCTATCACGCCCTGCTCGGGCGAACCACATTTGCCAAGTTCAACGCGGTACCGCACTACGCATACCTTAAGCTCAAGATGCCAGGCCCTTGAGGAGTAATTACGGTTAATGGAAACACCAAACGCTCCCTCCGAACGGAGGAGCACATGGCGGCCCTCGCAGCGGAAGTACAAAGCAGCCTCTCAAGGCAGTTCTCCAGTCCGGCCATTAAAAGGTCCGGACACCGTCAAGCGCGGCCGGAGTAACCTACAACAAGACCGCCTGGCACATTCCGAGCAGGCGTAGCAATGCGGCCCCAACCCCAGCCCTCGCGAAAGTGTGAAACCAGTGCTTTGCGTACATAACTACGCTCTTGAAATACCATGGGCACAGGGGGAGGGGCACCATCACGGCACACCCGAAGCACGGCTTAAACCGCACTAGGGGCTGCCGATTTTTTAATTTTCTCTTACTTTTAGGACTCTATTCTTCGGAAGGCCTGTCCGGCAGTACAATTGCCGCAAAAACGATACAAGAACCAGGGAAGCAGACAAGCCATGCCACATTACGAAACTCCCAGGTGGTCTCTATCACGAGCAGTATACCTGTTTCGCATACAATTCAGCAGCCTGGCCCTGGACCGGACATGTTAAATAGTCCAACCTTTTGCTTATCGCGTTATTTGTATCGTTCTGCCTTGATCGCAGACCTTTTAATAAACAATGCATAGCTTTTGTCTATTTTTTGCATTACTCTTTTTATGGATATATGTTCATTAATGACATGTTGCACCCGTACACTTTGGTACGACGAATACGCCAGGGGCTTTAGCACCCCTCAATATGGTGTGAGAAGTCCGAACACTTTAACAAGTGCGGCACCCCGAACTTATAGCATTATATGCATCGGCTCCGAATCATGTCTTGGGTCAATAGTTGGGTTTGCCCGGCTCCTACGTTTTGGTGCCTTACGTTCCGCTATATCGGCTAAGGTAGCACTAGGAGAACTACTGCGATTGTGCCCCAGTTGAGCTGGGCTGAGCACCTCAGTAGAGAAAGCTAAAACTAACTGTCATGATGAAGCGAGAGCTGGTCGCGATTCGAGAGGTTTTTCGAGTCCCTAAAGACTTATGCCGCTTAGAGCGAGGAGTCGGCTTTGTCCGGCCAAGGTGTGGATAGTGCCCCGAACTTGGTCTTCCGAATACTAGGGGCTTCGCCAAAATTTAAAATTATAGAATTCTATGGCTAAGTGAGAGTGTTCAAGCATTATAGTCCGATTGCCTTGTTCGTTGTGCTGAGCGCCTCCCTCGAAGGACCCAAACATGGGAAAAAGAGCGCTCAGGTTTATCCCGAACACCCCAGCACTAGTTGCATGGGGGCAGAAGCCGACGACTCGCCATCTCTCAAATTTGATAAACGGCCGCACAGAAGGTAATATTTTATATTCAAAAAGCATTGCTTAGCGCATATGAACAAGTTTTCAGCGCACATGACAAAACGAGCGAGTTTACTCAAAAATTACATCCCTGGCACATTCATCCGCCACAAGGCGGGCACCCTTCAGAACGTCCTTATAATAATTCTCGGGCTTGCGATGCTCTTTCCCTGGCGGTGGCCCGTCCTTCACAAGCTTCTCAGCATCCAGCTTGCCCCAGTGCACCTCAGCGCGGGCAAGGGCCCTACGGGCACCTTCGATGCAGACAGAGCGCTTGATGACTTCGAGCCTTGGACAGGCCTCCACCAGCCGCCGCACCAGCCCGAAGTAGCTCCCAGGCAGAGCCTCTCCAGGCCACAGCCGAACTATGAGGCCCTTCATGGCCTGTTCGGCCACCTTGTGGAGCTCGACCAGCTGCTTCAGCTGGTCGCTCAGGGGCACAGGGTGTCCGGCCTCAGCATACTGAGACCAGAACACCTTCTCCGTTGAGCTGCCCTCTTTGGCTCGATAGAAGGCGGCGGCATCGGACACGCTACGGGGAAGATCTGCGAATGCTCCTGGAGAGCTCCGGATTCAGGTAAGTAACAAGAAGCTCACTTTTACATGTTTGCTTTGCATAAAGAATGCCTTACCCGCCGCTATCTTTTTCATCGCATCCAACTCCTAGAGGGCCTTCTGGGATTCGGCCTTGGCAGACTTGGCATTTTCAATAGCCGCCGCGAGCTCGGACGCTCGCGTCCTTGAGTCAAGCTCCAAACTCTCATGTTTTTTCATGAGAGCCTGGAGCTCTTGCCGTACCTCGCCAACTTGCGCCTCATATTTCTCCCGCTCGGCGCGCTCCGTGGCCGCTCTCTTCTCGGCCTCGGCCAGCGCTTGCTTGAGGGTCGCCACCTTAGTTGTGGCCCCTACAATAGCCACGTTAATCCTGTCATCTTTTTGCAATTACACTTTTTATATATTTTTTGTTTTTCCTATAAGGTATCCCTTACCTTCTTTCTCCTCGAGCTACTGTTTGGCAAGGCCGAGCTCTTGCTCGGAACGCTCGAGACCCTGCTTCAGCGTGCCTACCTCCGCAGTCAATGCAGCGGTCGCCAGCAGCGAAGCCTGCATATGCATATTGACTCATTTTTTGTTAGACTCCTGCGAATTATATTAGATCATCTATTCGGCTTTTCTTTCCGAACGCCAAACAGAGCATCAGGGGCTACTGTCTATGCGGTAATATTTTTGCATACTCTTTACTTACCTCAAAGCCTGTTAAAAGGCTGGCACAAGCTTCAGTCAGTCTGCTCTTGGCGGACTGAACCTTCTGGATCACCGCACTCATAACAGAGCGGTGCTCCTCGTCGATGGAGGTGCCGTTAAGCACCTCCAGCAAATTGTCCGGTGCCTCCGGTTGGACGGAGGTCACCGACTCGGCAGGCTTGCTCCTCTTGGAAGGAAGCCGCCTAACGGAGTCCGGAACCATTAAAGGTTCCGGCGCGGTGTCCGGCTCAAAGCCGGACTTGGAGCCCTGGGGGGTTCCATCCCCTTTACTCCTGGAATCCGGGAGGTCGCCTTGCGGCGCCTCCAGAATCACCTCCTCCTGACTTGGAACTGTTGGGACAACACTTCGGCGTCGTCCATAGGGCAGGAAGAGGTAGCCGCCGGAAGTGAATTCACATCCGACGAATCCAGGGAGTCGCTCGACGACTCGTCGAACCCGGCCTTGGGCGGACTGCATAAATCATATTCGACATAAGGAAACACTGTGCAATAAAGGAATACTATGAATTACTCTGGTATCCGGATACTTACGATTTCGCCGGGCGCTTGGCCCTGTGCGGCCACTCCTCTTCGTCGTCGTCGGCGTCGGGGGAGTAGTGTGGAGGAGGGGTCTTTCCCTTCGTGGACCCTTCGGCCTCCCCGGTCGGGGCGGCCTTCCTTTTCTTTCCTCCCCCTGCTGGAGGGGGAGAGGTTTCTTCTTCCTCCTCGTCTTCACGAGAGGAGCGCGTCTCGGATTCGTCGGATGATGAATCTGACACCTCCAGACGCCGGGCACTCTTTCGAGTCCCTGTGGCCTTCTTCTTGGCCTTCTTCTCCGACACCACATAGGGTGCTGGAACCAGCAGCTTCGCTAAGAGAGCATCGGCTGGGTCTTCAGGCAAAGGGGCCGGACAGTCGATCTGTCCGGACTTCGCCAGCCAATCCTGTCAAAGGAAAGGGAGCTTAGATCCCGCATAGAGTCAAACTATGAAAAACTGATATCCTGTAAAAGGTAAAAAATAGCTTACCGCACTAGTGTGACGCTGCATGCTGAATCCACGGTCCTCAGAAGTGGATGCGGGAGCCTCGACGCCTTTGAATAGCACCTTCCAGGCGTCTTCGTACGTCGTGTCGAAGAGCCTGTTCAGAGTTCGGTGCTGCGCCGGGTCGAACTCCCACAGATTGACAGCCCGTTGTTGACACGGGAGGATCCGGCGGATGAGCATAACCTGGACTACGTTAACAAGCTTGAGCTGCTTGTTCACCAGGGTTTGGATGCATTTTTGCAGTCCGGTTACCTCTCCTTTGTTGCCCCATGACAGGCCCGTCTCTTTCTAGGACGTGAGCCGCGTAGGGGGGCCGGACCGGAACTCAGGGGCTGCAACCCACTCAGGGTCGCGCGGCTCAGTGATGTAAAACCACCCCGATTGCCACCCCTTTAGGGTCTCAACAAAGGAGCCCTCGAGCCATAGGACGTTGGCCATCTTGCCCGCCATGGCACCTCTGCACTCTGCCTGGTTGCCGCGCACCACCTTTGGCTTGATGTTGAAGGTCTTGAGCCATAGTCTCAAATGGGGGCGGATGCAGAGGAAAGCCTCGCACACGACGATAAACGCCGAGATGTTGAGGACAAAGTTCGGGGCCAGATCATGGAAATCTAGGTCGTAGTAGACCATGAGCCCCCGGACGAATGGGTGGAGAGGGAAGCCCAGTCCGCTGAGGACATGGGGGAGAAATACCACCCTCTCATGGGGCCTTGTGGCGGGGAGGAGCTGCCCCTCTTCGGGAAGCCGGTGCGCGATGTCGTTGGACAAGTATCCGGCCTTCCTCAGTTTTTTGATGTGCCCCTCCATGACGGAGGAGACCATCCACTTGCCTCCCGCTCCGGACATGGCTGGAGTGGGTCGAGGTGGGAAGTGCGGACTTGGGCGCTGGAGCTCGAGTGCGCGGAAGATGGATAGGCAAAGGAGGAAGAAGGCGTAGGTGAAAAGGTGGATCCTTATCCCCTTATATGGGCGGATGCGGCTATGCGTCCCCACCAGCCTGATAAAACTCGCTTATCTCCCAAGCACCATAATCAATGGCGCGGTTGGGTTACCCACGTCCGTATTGATGAGAATCCCGTAAATAAAGGGGACACAATCTCTGCTTTGACAAGACGTGCCAAGGAAACCGCCTCGCAAAACGCGCTAAGGTGGGGGAGTAAAAACGATTCGAATAAAGGCTTGGCTGTAGTGTGATGTCATGTTACGGAATACGTCAGCAGATTAGACTTGTGTAAATATTATTCTCTCTATGGCAATATGTGGAAACTTATTTTGCAGAGCCGGACACTGTCTTTTGTGTTCAAAATCTTCTATGAAGTACTTGGAGGAGGAACCCGCCTTGCAATGCCAAAAACAATCTGCGCGCCGGACATGTCATCATTGAAGCCTGGTTCAGGGGCTACTGACAGAGTCCTGGATTAGGGGGTGTCCGGATGGCCAGACTACACCTTCAGCCGGACTCCTGGACTATGAAGATGCAAGATTGAAGACTTCGTCCCGTGTCCGGAAGGGACTTTCCTTGGCGTGGAAGGCAAGCTTGGCGATATGGATATGTAGATCTCCTACCATTGTAACCGACTCTGTGTAACCCTAACCCTCTCCGGTGTCTATATAAACCGGAGGGTTTTAGTCCGTAGGACAACACAATAATCATACCATAGGCTAGCTTCTAGGGTTTAGCCTCCTTGATCTCGTGGTAGATCTACTCTTGTACTACCCATATCATCAATATTAATCAAGCAGGACGTAGGGTTTTACCTCCATCAAGAGGGCCCGAACCTGGGTAAAACATCGTGTCCCTTATCTCATGTTACCATCCGCCTAGACGCACAGTTCGGGACCCCCTACCCGAGATCCGCCGGTTTTAACACTGACAATCTTCATAGAATATGTAGGAGCCAATGTGAGCATCCAGATTCCGCTATTGGTTATTGACCGGAGATGTGTCTCGGTCATGTCTACATAGTTCTCGAACCCGTAGGGTCCGCACGCTTAACGTTCGATGACGATTTGTATTATGAGTTATGTGATTTGATGTACCGAAGTTTGTTCCGAGTCCCAGATGAGATCACGGTCAGGATGAGGAGTCTCGAAATGGTTGAGAGATTCATATATTGGAAGGTTGCATTCGGACATCAGAATGGTTCCGAGTGATTCGGGCATTTTTCTGGAGTACCGGGAGGTTACCGGAACCCCCCGGGGAAAGATATGGGCCTTATGGCCTTATGGGCCATAGGAGGGAGGCTAACCAGCCCACAAGGGGCTGGTGCGGGCCCCACAAGGGAGGAATCCGAATTGGACTTGGGAAGGGGGCGCCACCCCCTTTCCTTCTCCTACTCCCTCTCCTTCCCCTTTCCCCCCTCCGGTAGAAGGAAAAAAGGGGTGGGGCCAAATCCTACTAGGACTGGAGTCCTAGTAGGACTCCCCTCTCCCTGGTGCGCCCCTTGTTGGCCGGCCTCCTCCTCCCCTCCTTTATATACGGGGGCAGGGGGCACCCCAAAGACACACAAGTTGATCTTTAGCCGTGTGCGGTGCCCCCTCCACAGTTTTCCACCTTGGTCATATTGTCATAGTGCTTAGGCGAAGCTCTGCGTCGGTAACTTCATCATCACCGTCACCATGCCGTCGTGCTAACGAAACTCTCCCTCGGCCTCAGCTGGATCAAGAGTACGAGGGACGTCCCCGAGCTGAACATGTGCAGATCGCGGAGGTGTCGTGATACGTCTCCGTCGTATCTACTTTTCCAAACACTTTTGCCCTTTTTTTGGACTCTAACTTGCATGATTTGAATGGAACTAACCCGGACTGACGCTGTTTTCAGCAGACTTTCCATGGTGTTATTTATGTGCGGAAACAAAAGTTCTCGGAATGACATGAAACTCCACGAAACTTATTTTTGGAAAATATTAAAAATAATGGAAGAAGAATCCACGTTAGGGGGCCTCCACCTGTCCACGAGGGTGGAGGGCGTGCCCCCTGCCTCGTGGGCCCCCTGACGCTCCACTAACCACAACTCCAACTCCATATATTTGTGTTCTGGGAGAAAAAAATCAGAGAGAAGGATTCATCGCGTTTTACGATACGGAGCCGCCGCCAAGCCCTAAAACCACTCGGGGGGGCTGATCTGGAGTCCGTTCGGGGCTCCGGAGAGGGGAATTCGTCGCCGTCGTCATCATCAACCATCCTCCATCACCAATTTCATGATGCTCACCGCCGTGCGTGAGTAATTCCATCGTAGGCTTGCTGGACAGTGATGGGTTGGATGAGATTTATCATGTAATCAAGTTAGTTTTGTGAGGGTTTGATCCCTAGTATCCACTATGTTCTGAGATTGATGTTGCTATGACTTTGCTATGCTTAATGCTTGTCACTAGGGCCCGAGTGCCATGATTTCATATCTGAACCTATTATGTTTTCATGAATAATGTGAGTTCTTGATCCTATCTTACAAGTCTATTGTCACCTACTATGTGTTATGATCCGGCAACCCCGAAGTGACAATAATCGGGACCACTCCCGGTGATGACCGTAGTTTGAGGAGTTCATGTATTCACTATGTGTTAATGCTTTGGTACGGTACTCTATTAAAAGGAGGCCTTAATATCCCTTAGTTTCCGTTAGGACCCCGCTGCCACGGGAGGGTAGGACAAAAGATGTCATGCAAGTTCTTTTCCATAAGCACGTACGACTATATTCGGAATACATGCCTACAATACATTGATGAATTGGAGCTAGTTCTGTGTCACCCTATGTTACGACTGTTACATGATGAACCGCATCCGGCATAATTCTCCATCGCTGATCCAATGCCTACGAGCTTTTCACATATTGTTCTTCGCTTATTTACTTTTCCGTTGCTACTATTACAATCACTACAAAACTCAAAAATATTACTTTTGCTACCGCTACTGTTACTTCCATATTACTTTGCTACTAAATACTTTGTTGCAGATACTAAGTTATCCAGGTGTGGTTGAATTGACAACTCAACTGCTAATACTTGATAATATTCTTTGGCTCCCCTTGTGTCGAATCAATAAATTTGGGTTGAATACTCTACCCTCGAAAACTGTTGCGATCCCCTATACTTGTGGGTTATCAAGACTATTTTATGGCGCCATTGCTGGGGAGCATATCTCTATTCTTTGAGTCACTTGGGATTTATATCTGCTGGTCACTATGAAGAACTTGAAGGACGAGAAAACAAAAATTTATCCCTCAACTACGAGGGGAGGTAAGGAACTGCCATCTAGCTCTGCACTTGATTCACCTTCTTTTTTGAGTAAGCTCGCGACACCTAAACCTGCTCCTGCTATTAATTCTGATATGTCGCATGTTATTGATGATGCCACTTCTGCTATGCATGATACTTATGATGAAACTACTTCTATGCTTGATACTACTGTGCCACCTGGTGATTTCTTGATGAACAACTTGCTAGGGCTAGAGAGAATGAAATTATTGAAACTGATAATATTGAAGATAGTGATGATGAAGACTCTCCCCCTAATAAATATGAATTACCTGTTGTGCCTGAGGGTTATGTTCTGGATGAAGAATCTGCTAGAGCTATTCTTGCTTGCAATGATAGAAGTGATCTTAAGAAGCTATTAGCTAAATGGAAGCAGCGATCTCTTAATGCTAGAATGAAACCCGACCATGCTTTTGCTACTTCACCTATTTGTGTTACTGATAAGGACTATGAATTCTCTGTTGATCCTGATATAATTACTTTGGTTGAGTCTGATCCTTTCTATGGTTATGAATCTGAAACTAGTGTGGCACATCTTACTAAATTAAATGATATAGCCACCATGTTCACTAATGATGAGAAATCTCGCTGTCTTTATATCCTTAAAATATTTCCGTTCTCATTAAAGGGTGATGGTAAGATATGGTTTAATTCTCTTGATCCTGGTTGTGTGCGTAGTCCCCAGGATATGATTTATTACTTCTCTGCTAAATATTTCCCTGCTCATAAGAAACAAGTTGCTTTAAGGGATATATACAATTTTGTGCAAATTGAAGAAGAGAGTCTCCCACAAGCTTGCGGGAGGCTTCTCCAATTACTTAATGCTTTGATTGATCATCCTCTTAAGAAAAATGAAATACTCGATATCTTTTATAATGGACTAACCGATGCTTCCAGAGATTACCTGGATAGTTGTGCTGGTTTTGTTTTCAGGGAAAGAACATCGGATGAAGGTGAGATTCTATTGAATAATATGTTGACAAATGAAAATAATTGGACACTTCCTGAGCCAATTCCTGAGCCTATTCCTAAACCAACTCCGAAGAAGAGAGGTGTTCTATTTCTCAGTCCTGAAGATATGCAAGAGGCAAAGAAATCTATGAAAGAAAAAGGTATTAAAGCTGAAGATGTTAAGAATTTACATCCTATTGAAGAAATACATGGTCTTAATTTACCGTCTCTGAAGGTGTTTGTTGGGTTGGCATAGATCGAGATTAGGATTTGTCACTCCGAGTATCGGAGAGTTATCTCTGGGCCCTCTCGGTATTGCACATCACTACAAGTCTGGCAAGCAATGTGACTAATGAGTTAGTTATGGGATGATGCATTACGGAACAATTAAAGAGATTTGCCGGTAACGAGATTGAACTAGGTATGATGATACCGACGATCGAATCTTGGGCAAGTAACATACCGATGACAAAGGGAACAACGTATGTTGTTATGCGGTTTGACCGATAAAGATCTTCGTAGAATATGTAGGAGCCAATATGAGCATCCAGGTTCTGCTATTGGTTATTGACCGGAGATGTGTCTCGGTTATGTCTACATAGTTCTCGAACCCGTAGGGTCCGCACGCTTAACGTTCGATGATGATTTGTATTATGAGTTATGTGATTTGATGTACCGAAGTTTGTTCAGAGCCCCAGATGAGATGGACGAGGAGTCTCGAAATGGTCGAGAGGTAAAGATTCATATATTGGAAGGTTGCATTCGGACATCGGAATGGTTCCGAGTGATTCGGGCATTTTTCCGGAGTACCGGGAGATTACCGGAACCCCCCGGGGAAAGATATGGGCCTTATGGGCCATAGGAGGGAGGCTAACCAGCCCACAAGGGGCTGGTGCGGGCTCCACAAGGGAGGAGTCCAAATTGGACTTGGGAAGGGGCGCCACCCCCTTTCCTTCTCCTACTCCCTCTCCTTCCCCTTTTGCCCCTCCGGTAGAAGGAAAAAAGGGTGGGGCCAAATCCTACTAGGACTGGAGTCCTAGTAGGAATCCCATCTCCCTGGCGCACCCCTTGTTGGCCGGCCTCCTACTCCCCTCCTTTATATACGGGGGCAGGGGGCACCCCAAAGACACACAAGTTGATCTTTAGCTGTGTGCGGTGCCCCCTCCACAGTTTTCCACCTCGGTCATATTGTCTTAGTGCTTAGGCGAAGCTCTGCGTCGGTAACTTCATCATCACTGTCACCACGCCGTCGTGCTAACGAAACTCTCCCTCGGCCTCAGCTAGATCAAGAGTACGAGGGATGTCTCTGAGCTGAATATGTGCAGATCGCGGAGGTGCCGTGCGTTCGGTACTTGATCGGTTGGATCGTGAAGACGTTCGACTACATCAACCGCGTTACTAAACGCTTCCGCTTTCGGGCTATGAGGGTACGTGGACACACTCTCCCCGCTCGTTGCTATGCTTCTCCTAGATAGATCTTGCGTGATCGTAGGCAAAAAATTGAAATACTACGTTCCCCAACAGTGGCATCCGAGCCAGGTCTATGCGTAGATGTTATATGCACGAGTAGAACACAAAGAGTTGTGGGCGATAATAGTCAGACTGCTTACCAGCATGTCATACTTCGATTCGGCGGTATAGTTGGATGAAGCGGCCCAGACCGACATTACATGACCGCGTTCATGAGAATGGTTCTACCGATGTGCTTCACACACAGGTGGCTAGTGGGTGTCTGTTTCTCCAACTTTAGTTGAATCAAGTTTGACTACGCCCGGTCCTTGTTGAAGGTTAAAACAGCACACTTGACGAAAAATCGTTGTGGTTTTGATGCGTAGGTAAGAACGGTTCTTGCTAGAAGCCCGTGGCAGCCACATAAAACTTGCAACAACAAAGTAGAGGATGTCTAACTTGTTTTTGCAGGACTTGTTGTGACGTGATATGGTCAAGATGTGATGATATATAAATTGTTGTATGAGATGATCATGTTTTGTAACAGTTATCGGCAACTGGCAGGAGCCATATGGTTGTTGCTTTATTGTATGAAATGCAATTGCCATGTAATTGCTTTACTTTATCACTAAGCGGTAGCGATAGTCGTAGAAGCAATAGTTGGCAAGACGACAACGATGCTTTGATGGAGATCAAGGTGTCAAGCCGGTGACGATGGTGATCATGACGGTGCTTTGGAGATGGAGATCAAAGGCACAAGATGATGATGGCCATATCATATCACTTTTATTGATTGCATGTGATGTTTATCCTTTATGCACCTTTTTTGCTTAGTACGGCAGTAGCACTATAAGATGATCTCTCACTAAATTTCAAGGTATAAGTGTTCTCCCTGAGTAGGCACCGTTGTGATAGTTCTTTGTGCTGAGACACCACGTGATGATCGGGTGTGATAAGCTCTACGTTCACATACAACGGGTGCAAGCCAGTTTTGCACACGCAGAATACTCGGGTTAAACTTGACGAGCCTAGCATATGCAGATATGGCCTCGGAACACTGAGACCGAAAGGTCGAGCGTGAATCATATAGTAGATATGATCAACATAGTGATGTTCACCATTGTAAACTTCTCCATCTCACGTGATGATCGGACATGGTTTAGTTGATATGGATCACGTGATCATTTAGATGACTAGAGGGATGTCTATCTAAGTGGGAGTTCTTAAGTAAAATGATTAATTGAACTTTAATTTATCATGAACTTAGTCCTGATAGTATTTGCATAACTATGTTGTAGATCAATAGCTCGTGATGTAGCTCCCCGTTTATTTTTAATATGTTCCTAGAGAAAAACTATGTTGAAAGATGATAGTAGCAATGATGCGGCCTAGGTTCGTGATCTGAGGATTATCCTCGTTCCTGCACAAAAGAATTATGTCCTTGATGCACCGCTAGGTGACGGACCTATTGCAGGAGCAAATGCAGACGTTATGAACATTTGGCAAGCTCGGTATGATAACTACTTGATAGTTTAGTGCATCATGCTTTACGGCTTAGAACCAGGACTTCAAAAACATTTTGAACGCCACGGAGCATATAAGATGTTCCAAGAGCTGAAATTGGTATTTCAGACTCATGCCCGAGTCGAGAGGTATGTGACCTCTGACAAGTACTTTGCCTACAAGATGGAGGAGAATATCTCAACTAGTGAGCATGTGCTCAGATTGTGTGAGTACTACAATCGCTTGAATCAAGTGGGAGTTAATCTTCCAGATAAAATAGTGATTGACAGAGTTCTCTAGTCACTATCACCAAGTTACTGGAACTTCGTGATGAACTATAATATGCAAGGGATGACTAAAACGATTCCCGAGCTCTTAGTGATGCTGAATTCGAGGAAGGTAGAAATCAAGAAAAGCATCAAATGTTGATGGTTGACAAGACCACTAGTTTCAATTAAAAGGGCAAGGGAAAGAAAGGGAACTTCAAGAAGATTAGAAGAATGGCAAGCAAGTTGCCAATCCCATGAAGAGGCCCAAAGCTAGACCCAAGCCTGAAACTGAGTACTTCTACTGTGAAGGAAATGGTCACTAGAAGCGGAACTGCCCCAAATACTTGGCTGATAAGAAGGATGGCAAAGTGAAAAAAAGTATATATGATATACATGTTATTATGTGTACTTTACTAGTGTTCATAGTAGCCCCTGGGTATTTGATACTGGTTCAGTTTCTATGATTAGTAACTCGAAACAGGAGTTACAAAATGAACAAAGACTAGTTGAGGGCAAGGTGACAATGTGTGTTGGAAGTGATTCCAAGGTTGATAAGATCACCATCGCACACTCCCTTTACCTTCGGGATTAGTGTTGAACCTAAAATAAATGTTATTTTGTGTTTGCGTTGAGCATAATATGATTAGATCATGTTTATTGCAATACAATTATTCATTTAAGTCAAAGAATAATTGTTATTCTGTTTACATGAATAAAACCTTCTGTAGTCATACACCTAAGGTGAATGGTTTATTGAATCTCGATCGTAGTGATACACATATTCATAATATTGATGCCAAAAGATGCAAAGTTGATAATGATAGTGCAACATATTTGTGGCACTGTCGTTTAGGTCATATTGGTGTAAAGCACATGAAGAAACTCCATACTGATGGTATTTTGGAATCACTTGATGTTTGCGAACAATGCCTCATGGGCAAGATGACTAAGACACTGTTCTCCGGAACAATGGAGCGAGCAAAAGACTTATTGGAAATAATACATACTGATGTATGTGGTCTGATGAGTGTTGATGCTAGCGGCGGGTATCGTTATTTTCTGACCTTCATAGATGATTTGAGCAGATATGGGTATATCTACTTGATGAAACATAAGTTTGAAACATTTGAAAAGTTCAAAGAATTTCAGAGTGAAGTGGAAAATCATCGTAACAAGAAAATAAAGTTTCTACGATCTGATCATGGAGGTGAATATTTGAGTTACGAGTTTGGCCTTCATTTGAAACAATGCGGAATAGTCAACTCACGCCACGTGGAACACCACAGCGTAATGGTGTGTTCGAACGTCATAACCGTACTTTATTAGATATGGTGCGATCTATGATGTCTCTTATCGATTTATCACTATCGTTTTGGGGTTATGCATTAGAGACAACCGCATTCACGTTAAATAGGGCACCATCTAAATCCGTTGAGACGACACCATATGAACTGTGGTTTAGCAAGAAACCTAAGCTGTCGTTTCTTAAAGTTTGGGGCTGCGATGCTTATGTGAAAAAGCTTCAACCTGATAAGCTCGAACCCAAATCGGAGAAATGTGTCTTCATAGGATACCCAAAGGAGACTGTTGGGTATACCTTCTATCACATATCCGAAGGCAAGATATTCGTTGCTAATAATGGATCCTTTCTAGAGAAGGAGTTTCTCTCGAAAGAAGTGAGTGGGAGCAAAGTAGAACTTGATGAGGTAATTGTACCTTCTCTCGAGTTGGAAAGTAGTTTATCACAGAAATCAGTTCCGGTGATGCCTACACCAATTAGTGAGGAAGCTAATGATGATGATCATGAAACTTCAGATCAAGTTAATACCGAACCTCGTAGGTCAACCAGAGTAGGGTTTGCACCAGAGTGGTACGACAATCCTGTTCTGGAAGTCATGTTACTAGACCATGATGAGCCTACGAACTATGAGGAAGCGATGATGAGCCCAGATTCCAACAGATGGCTTGAGGCCATGAAATCTGAGATAGAACCCATGTATGAGAACAAAGTATGGACTTTGGTGGACTTGCCCGATGATCGACAAGTCATTGAGAATAAATGGATCTTCAAGAGGAAGACGGACGTTGATAGTAGTGTTACTATCTACAAAGCTCGACTTGTCGAAAAGGGTTTTTTGACAAGTTCAAGATGTTGACTACGATGAGATTTTCTCACTCGTATCGATGCTTAAAGTCTGTCCGAATCATGTTAGCAATTGCCACATTTTATGAAATCTGACAAATGGATGTCAAAACCGCATTCCTTAATGGATTTCTTAAAGAAGAGTTGTATATGATACAACAAGAAGGTTTTGTCAATCCTAAAGGTGCTAACAAAGTGTGCAAGTTCCAGCAATCCATCTATGGACTGGTGCAAGCATCTCGGAGTTGGAATATACGCTTTGATGAGTTGATCAAAGCATATAGTTTAATACAGACATGCAGTGAAGCCTGTATTTACCAGAAAGTGAGTGGGAGCACTACAACATTTCTAATAAGTATATGTGAATGGCATATTGTTGATCGGAAATAATGTAGAATTTTCTAGAAAGCATAAAGGAGTGTTTGAAAGGAGTTTTTCATAGAAAGACCTTGGTGAAGCTGCTTACATATTGAGCATCAAGATCTATAGAGATAGATCAAGACGCTTGATAATTTTTTTCAATGAGTACATACCTTGACAAGTTTTTGAAGAAGTTCAAAATGGAATAGTCAAAGAAGGAGTTCTTGCCTGTGTTGCAAGGTGTGAAGTTGAGTAAACACTCAAAACCCGACCACGGCAGAAAATAGAAAGAGAATGAAAAGTCATTCCCCATGCCTCAGTCATAGGTTCTATAAAGTATGCTATGTTGTGTACCAGACCTATTGTGTACCTCACCATGAGTTTGGCAAGAGGGTACAATAGTGATCCAGGAGTGGATCACTTGACAGCGGTCAAAATTATCCTTAGCGAAATAAGGAAATGTTTCTCAGTTATGGAGGTGACAAAGAGTTCGTCGTAAAGAGTTACGTCGATGCAAGCTTTGACACCAATCTGGATGACTCTAAGTATCAATCTAGATACATATTGAAAGTGGGAGCAATTAGCTAGAGTAGCTCCGTGCAGAGTATTATAGACATAGAAATTTGCAAAATACATACGGATCTGAATGTTGCAGACTCGTAGACTAAAATTCCCCTCACAGGCAAAACATGATCATACCTTATTACTCTTGGGCGTTAACCACATAGCGATGTGAACTAGATTATTGACTCTAGTAAACCTTTTTGAGTGTTGACCACATGGCGATGTGAACTATGGGTATGAATCACAGAAAGATGTGAACTATTAGTGTTAAATCACATGGCGATGTGAACTAGATTATTGACTCTAGTACAAGTGGGAGACTGAAGTAATATGCCCTAGAGGTAATAATAAAGTTGTTATTTATATTTCCTTATGTCATGATAAATGTTTATTATTCATGCTAGAATTGTATTAACCGGAAACTTAGTACATGTGTGAATAGATAGACAAATAGAGTGTCCCTGGTATGCCTCTACTCGACTAGCTCGTTAATCAAAGATGGTTAAGTTTCCTGACCATAGACATGTATTGTCATTTGATGAACAGGATCACATTATTAGAGAATGATGTGATGGACAAGACCCATCCGCTAGTTTAGCATAATGATCGTTTAGTTTTATTGCTATTGCTTTCATCATGACTTATACATGTTCCTCTGTCTATGAGATTATGCAACTCCCGAATACCAGAGGAACACCTTGTGTGCTATCAAACATCACAACGTAACTGGGTGATTATAAAGATGCTCTACAGGTGTCTCCGAAGGTGTTTGTTGGTTTGGCATAGATCGAGATTAGGATTTGTTACTCCGAGTATCGGAGAGGTATCTCTGGGCCCTCTCTGTAATGCACATCACTATAAGCCTCACAAGCAATGTGACTAATGAGTTAGTTATGGGATGATGCATTACGGAACGAGTAAATAGACTTGTCGGTAACGAGATTGAACTAGGTATGATGATACCGACGATCGAATCTTGGGCAAGTAACATACATATGACAAAGGGAACAATGTATGTTGTTATGCGGTTTGACCGATAAAGATCTTCGTAGAATATGTAGGAGCCAATATGAGCATCCAGGTTCTGCTATTGGTTATTGACCAGAGATGTGTCTTGGTCATGTCTACATAGTTCTCGTACCCGTAGGGTCCGCACGCTTAACGTTCGATGACGATTTGTATTATGAGTTATGTGATTTGATGTATCGAAGTTTGTTCGGAGTCCCAGATGAGATCACGGTCATGACAAGGAGTCTCGAAATGGTCGAGAGGTAAAGATTCATATATTGGAAAGTTGCATTCGGACATCGGAATGGTTCTGAGTGATTCGGGCATTTTTCCGGAGTACCGGGAGGTTACCGGAACCCCTCGGGGAAAGATATGGGCCTTATGGGCCATAGGAGGGAGGCTAACCAGCCCACAAGGGGTTGGTGCAGGCCCCACAAGGGAGGAGGCCAGATTGGACTTGGGAAGGGGGCGCCACCCCACTTTCCTTCTCCTACTCCCTCTCTTTCCCCTTTCCCCCCTCCGGTAGAAGGAAAAAAGGGTGGGGCCGTGATACGTCTCCAACATATCTATAATTTTTGATTGCTCCATGCTATATTATCTTCTGTTTTGGACATTATTGGGCTTTATTATTCACTTTTATATTGTTTTTGGGACTAACCTATTAACCGGAGGACCAGCCCAGAATTGCTATTTTTTTTGCCTATTTCAGAGTTTCGCAGAAAAAGAATATCAAACGGAGTCCAAACGGAATGAAACCTTCGGGAACATGATTTTTGGAACGAACATGATCCAGGATACTTGGACCCTATGTCAAGGAAGCTTCCAGGGAGCCACGAGGTAGGGGGGCGCGCCTACCCCCGCCCCCCAGGCACGCCCTCCACCCTCGTGGGCCCCATGTTGCTCCACCGACGTACTCCTTCCTCCTATATATACCTACCTACCCCAAAACGATTAGATACGGAGCCAAAAACCTAATTCCACCGCCGCAACCTTCTGTACCCACGAGATCCCATCTTGGGGCCTGTTCCGGAGCTCCGCCGGAAGGGGCATCGATCACGGAGGGCTTCTACATCAACACCATAGCCTCTCCGATGAAGTGTGAGTAGTTTACCTCAGACCTTCGGGTCCATAGTTAGTAGCTAGATGGCTTCTTCTCTCTTTTTGGATCTCAATACAACGTTCTCCCCCTCTCTTGTGGAGATCTATTTGATGTAATCTTCTTTTGCGGTGTGTTTGTTGAGACCGATGAATTGTGGGTTTATGATCAAGTTTATCTATGAACAATATTTGAATCTTCTGAATTCTTTTATGTATGATTGGTTATCTTTGCAAGTCTCTTCGAATTATCAGTTTGGTTTGGCCTACTAGATTGATCTTTCTTGCAATGGGAGAAGTGCTTAGCTTTGGGTTCAATCTTGTGGTGTCCTTTCCCAGTGACAGTAGGGGCAGCAAGGCACGTATTGTATTGTTGCCATCGAGGATAACAAGATGGGGTTTTTATCATATTGCATGAATTTATCCCTCTACATCATGTCATCTTGCTTAAGGCGTTACTCTGTTCTTATGAACTTAATACTCTAGATGCATGCTGGATAGCGGTCGATGTGTGGAGTAATAGTAGTAGATGCAGGCAGGAGTCGGTCTACTTGTCTCGGACGTGATGCCTATATACATGATCATACCTAGATATTCTCATAACTATGCTCAATTCTATCAATTGCTCAACAGTAATTTGTTCACCCACCGTAAAATACTTATGCTCTTGAGAGAAGCCACTAGTGAAACCTATGGACCCCGGGTCTATCTTCCATCATATTAATCTTCCAACACTTAGTTATTTCTGTTGCTTTTATTTTACTTTGCATCTTTATCATAAAAATACCAAAAATATTATCTTATCATATCTATCATATCTCACTCTCGTAAGTGACTGTGTAGGGATTGACAACCCCTTATCGCGTTGGTTGCGAGGATTTATTTGTTTGTGTAGGTGCGAGGGACTCGCGCGTAGCCTCCTACTGGATTGATACCTTGGTTCTCAAAAACTGAGGGAATACTTACGCTACTTTGCTGCATCACCCTTTCCTCTTCAAGGGAAAACTAATGCAGTGCTCAAGAGGTAGCAAGAAGGATTTCTGGTGCCGTTTCCGGGGAGGCTTACGCAAGGTCAAGTCAAGATTTGGACTCTCAACAACGAGCCATTTCTGGCACCGTTGCCGGGGAGGTCTACGCGAAAGTCAACATACCAAGTACCCATCACAAACCCTTATCTCCCGCATTACATTATTTGCCATTTGCCTCTCGTTTTCCTCTCCCCCACTTCACCCTTGCCGTTCTATTCGCCCTCTCTTTTCCGTCTGCCTCCATCTTTCTTTTTGCTCCTCGCACTTTCTGCCGTTATGTCTGAAATTGGGGAAATTATTGTCAATATGGACAATAGTAATAACATGGAAAATTCTGATGCTCCTGCTGAAGAACCCCCTATCTTACATACAAAAAAATCCGAATTGGTAGTGGTAATATTATTGGAAAAGGGGTTATTCAAGATTTCTTTACTTGTGCCGGTGTTTGGCCTTCTATGGGCAGTTCCATTCTTCATAGAAATAGTAGTCTTGCGGACGCTATTGCCATGCTTATAGTTGAACTTGAAAGGCAATTTATGCACTTGCACCCTTGCATACAAAGGATTTTCTTAGAATTTTCTAATATAGAGCACTCTTCTGTTAAGCGTGCTGTTACTATCTTTTTGGCTCATGAGTCCAGATTTATAATAAAAGAGGCCAAAGAAATCTTTGCGCATTATAGGGTGGATGCTGGCCGTCCTCCCATAGAGGCTATCCTCTTTGATCAAGAAGAAATAATGCGTTTTCAATCTCTAGACTATGTTGCTTTCAATGAAAACCTTAGAAAAAAGGTCCCTACCAATGTTCTAGTTGATAGAATTTCTGAACTTAATGATGCTTTGGCTATTCGAAATAATGAGCTAGGATATTCTCTCGAGTATAGGCTCACAAAGTTCTGTCAAAAGAATGCTTATAATGATGAATTGGTTGTGCAATACGAAGGGCCGAAAGAGGAACCTATGCCTCCTAAAATTGATCTTGGGGACTTTTGTCCCATTAAATTTAGCCCTTTTTATTACTTTTGCTTGCCTTAAAGGAAACTTGCTTCTGAACGTAGAGAATATGAAATGAGTTTTAATGATCTATCCTATTACTATGGCAATACCTAGATCTATCCTTGCTTTTATGCCTGGCTAGGGGCGTTAAACGACAGCGCTTGTTGGGAGGCAACCCAATTTTATTTTTAGTTTTTTGCTTTTTGCTTTTGATTAGGAATAAATATTTGTTCTAGCCTCTGGTTAGATGTGATTTTATGTTTTAATTAGTGTTTGTGCCAAGTTAAACCTATAGGATCGTCTTGGATGATAGTTATTTGATCTTGCAGAAAATTCCAGAAACTTTCTGTTCATGAAAATAATTTTTAAAAATCACCAGAACATGATAAAATATTGATTCCAATTGCTGCTGATCAATAAACAAATTGTCTAGGTCATCCTATTTTGGCTGATTTTTTGGAGTTCCAGAAGTTTGCGCAAGTTCTGCGTCGGTAACTTCATCATCACCATCACCACGCCGTCGTGCTAACGAAACTCTCCCTCGGCCTCAGCTGGATCAAGATTATGAGGGACGTCACCGAGCTGAACGTGTGCAGATCATGGAGGTGCCATGAGTTCGGTACTTGATTGGTTGGATCGCGAAGACGTTCGACTACATCAACCGCGTTACTAAACGCTTCGGCTTTCGGTCTACGAGGGTATGTGGACACACTCTCCCCGCTTGTTGTTATGCTTCTCCTAGATAGGTCTTGCATGATCGTAGGCAATTCTTTTGAAATACTACGTGCCCCAACATGCACCACATCCTTGTACTATCCGACGAGGGATGTTGCCATATTTAGGTATAGATGGAGCGTTTAAATTCAAAATGTCAAAACAAATCATATTTGTTTTGGGGATATGTTTATTTCATGGGAGAGGCTACAGGTCAGTTGATACGTCTCCATCGTATCTACTTTTCCAAACACTTTTGCCCTTGTTTTGGACTCTAACTTGCATGATTTGAATGGAACTAACCCGGATTGATGCTGTTTTTAGCAGAATTGCCATGGTGTTATCTTTGTGTAGAAACAAAAGTTCTCAGAATGACCTGCAACTTCACGGAGATTATTTTTGGAAATAATAAAAATACTGGCGAAAGAATCAAGGCCAGGGGGGTCACACCCTTTCCACGAGGGTGGGAGGCGCGCCCCCTGCCTCGTGGGCCCCGTGGAGCTCCACAGACCTCAACTCCAACTCCATATATTCGTGTTTGGGGAGAAAAATCAGAGAGAAAGATTCATCACGTTTTACAATACGGAGCCGCCGCCAGGCCCTAAACTCTCTCGAGAGGGCTGATCTGGAGTCCGTTCGGGGCTCCGGATAGGGGAATCCGTCGCCATCGTCATCATCAACCATCCTCCATCACCAATTTCATGATGCTCACCGCTGTGCGTGAGTAATTCCATTGTAGGCTTGCTGGACAGTGATGGGTTGGATGAGATTTATCATGTAATCGAGTTAGTTTTGTTAGGGTTTGATCCCTAGTATCCACTATGTTCTGAGATTGATGTTGTTATGACTTTGCTATGCTTAATGCTTGTCACTAGGGCCTGAGTGCCAGATTTCAGATCTAAACCTATTATGTTTTCATGAATATATGTGAGTTCTTGATCCTATCTTGCAAGTCTATAGTCACCTACTATGTGTTATGATCCGGCAACCCCGAAGTGACAATAATCGGGACCACTCCCGGTGATAACCGTAGTTTGAGGAGTTCATGTATTCACTATGTGTCAATGCTTTGGTCTGGTACTCTATTAAAAGGAGGCCTTAATATCCCTTAGTTTCCGTTAGGACCCCTCAGCCACGGGAGCGTAGGACAAAAGATGTCATGCAAGTTCTTTTCCATAAGCACGTATGACTATATTCGGAATACATGCCTACAATACATTGATGAATTGGAGCTAGTTCTGTGTCACCCTATGTTATGACTGTTAGATGATGAACCGCATCCGGCATAATTCTCCATCACCGATCCAATGTCTACGAGCTTTTCACATATTGTTCTCCGCTTATTTACTTTTCCTTTGCTACTATTACAATCACTACAAAACCCAAAAATATTACTTTTTCTACCGTTATCATTACTATTATACTACTTTGCTACTAAATACTTTGCTGCAGATATTAAGTTATCCAGGTGTGGTTGAATTGACAACTCAACTGCTAATACTTGAGAATATTCTTTGGCTCCCCTTGTGTCGAATCAATAAATTTGGGTTGAATACTCTACCCTCGAAAATTGTTGCGATCCCCTATACTTGTGGGTTATCAAGACTATTTTTTGGCGCCGTTGCCAGGGAGCATATGTCTATTCTGTGAGTCACTTGGGATTTCTATCTGATGTTCACTATGAAGAACTTGAAAGACGTGAAAACAAAAATTTATCCCTCAACTACGAGGGGAGGTAAGGAATTGCCATCTAGCTCTGCACTTGATTCACCTTCTGTTTTGAGTAAGCTTGCGACACCTAAGCCTGCTTCTGCTATTAATTCTGATATGTCGCATGTTATCGATGATGCCACTTCTGCTATGCATGATACTTATGATGAAACTACTTCTATGCTTGAGACTAATGTGCCACTTGGTGAATTTCTTGAGGAACAACTTGCTAGGGCTAGAGAGAATTATTGAAACTGATAATATTGATGAAAGTGATGATGAAGATTCTCCCCCTAGATATGAATTGCCTGTTGTGCCTGAGGACTATGTTATGGATGAAGAAACTGCTAGAGACTTTCTTGCTTACAATTAGAAGTGATCTTAAGAAATTATTAGCTAAGCTTAAACAAAAAACTCGGAATGCTAGAATGAAATATGATCCTGCTTATGCTAATTCACCTATCTTTGTTACTGATAAGTATTATGAATTCTCTGTTGATCCTGATATAATTACTTTGGTTGAATCTGATCCTTTCTATGGGTATGAATCTGAAACTATTGTGGCACATCTTACTAAATTAAATGATATAGCCACCCTATTCACTAATGATGAGAAAACTCGCTAATATTATATCGTTACAATATTTCCGTTCTCATTCAAGGGTGATGCTAAGATATGGTTTAATTCTCTTGATCCTGGTTGTGTGCGTAGTCCCCGGGATATGATTTATTACTTCTCTGCTAAATATTTCCCTGCTCATAAGAAACAAGCGGCTTTAAGGGAAATATATAATTTTGCAAATTGAAGAAGAGAGTCTCCCACAAGGTTGGGGGAGGCTTCTCCAATTACTTAATGCTTTGCCTGATCATCCTCTTAAGAAAAATCAAATACTTGATATCTTTTATAATGGACTAACCGATGCTTCCAAAGACCACGTGGATAGTTATGCTGGTTGTATTTTCAGGGAAAGAACACCAGATGGAGCTGAAATTTTATTAAATAATATGTTGACCAATGAAAATAATTGGACACTTCCTGAACCAACTCCTAAGCCAACTCCGAAGAAAAGGGGTGTTCTATTCCTCAGTCCTGAAGATATGCAAGAGGCAAAGAAATCTATGAAAGAAAAAGGTATTAAAGCTGAAGATGTTAAGAATTTACCTCCTATTGAAGAAATACATGGTCTTAATTTACCGCCTGTTGAAGAAACACATGGTCTTGATAACCCGACATAGGTAGTAAAGGTAAATTCTCTCTATAGATATGTTAAAGGTGAAATCCCTCCTACTAAGTTTGCTAGCCAATGTTTGGATGAGTTTGATAATTTTATGGTTAAGCAAGAAAACTTCAATGCTTATTTTGGTAGAGAATTAAAACGCAATGCTTATATGATTGAACACTTGAGTGATTATATGTCTAGAGTTAAAGGTGAACTTAAACTCATTAGTAAACATGCTTCTATGGTTACTACTCAAGTAGAACAAGTACTTAAAGCTCATAATGATTTGCTCAATGAATTAAATAGTAAGAATAATGATTTTTCTATTAGAGTGGCTACTAGAACTGGTAAAATGACTCCGGAACCTTTGTATCCTGAAGGCCATCCTAAGAGAATTGAGCAGGATTCTCAGAGAAATAATATTGATGCACCTAGTCCTTCTAAGAAGAGGAAAAAATGATAGGACTTTGCATGCTTCTAGTGAACCTGTTGTTGACACACCTGAGAATCCCAATGATATTTCTATTTCTGATGCTGAAACACAATCTGGTGATGAACATGAACCTAGTGATAATGTTAATTACAATGTTCATGCTGATGCTCAACCTAGCAATGATAATCATGTAGAAATTGAACCTGCTATTGATCTTGATAACCCACAATCAAAGATCAGCGTTATGATAAGAGAGACTTTGTTGCTAGGAAACACGGTAAAGAAAGGGAGCCATGGGTTCAGAAACCCATGCCTTTTTGCGCTTTGCTAAAAAAAGGATGATACGGTAAAAAAAGGATGATGAGGATTTTGAGCGCTTTGCTAAAATGATTAGACCTATCTTTTTGCGTATGTGTTTGACTGATACGCTCAAAACGAATCCTTATGCTAAGTATATGAAAGAAATTGTTACTAACAAAAGGAAGATACCGGAAGCTGAAATTTCCACCATGCTTGCTAATTACACTTTCAAGGGTGGAATACCTAAGAAACTAGGAGATCCAGGAGTACCAACTATACCATGCTCCATTAAAAGAAACTATGTTAAAACTGGTATATGTGATCTTGGAGTTGGTGTTAGTGTTATGCCTCTCTCTTTATATTGTAGACTTGATTTGAATAAGTTGACACCTACTGAAATATCTTTGCAAATGGCTGATAAATCAACTGCTATGCCTGTCGGCATTTGTGAGGATGTGCCTGTTGTGGTTGCAAATGTTACTATTTTAACAGACTTTGTTATTCTTGATATTCCCGAGGACGATAGTATGTCTATTATTCTTGGAAGACCCTTCTTGAATATTGCAGGGGCTGTTATTGATTGCAACAAAGGCAATGTAACTTTTCATGTTAATGGCAATGAGCATACGGTACACTTTCCGAGGAAACAACCTCAAGTTCATAGTATCAACTCTATTGGAAAAATTCCATCGATTATTTTTGGAGGTTTTGAATTTCCTCTACCTACTGTCAAGAAGAAATATGATATTCTTATTATTGGGGACGTGCATATCCCCATTGAGGTAACATAGTGTTATCCGAAATTTCTCTGGTTCCATGTTATTCGGAATGAGTTTGTTAACAAGACCTGATCAACCTTGTTAGTGGATTCCTTTTGATGAGCATGAGATGGATGAAGTTAGAAAGCACAACCATATGTACCCTCCTTTTACTTTCTGTTTTTTAGAATAAATAAAGCAAAAATAGTATTTTCTGTCAGTTTTTTGAATTATCCGTGCAATAAAAAATACCTCGAAAATTAAAGTTATCCAAATGCCCCGAAAATGAAATATGATTTTTTCAAGAACATTTGAGAATATCTAGAACTAAGAACACATCAGGGGGAGCAAGCACCTGGCCACAAGGGTCCAGGGCGCGCCCACCCCCTGGGCGTGCCCCCTGCCTCGTGGGCCCATGGTGGCTCCCCTCCACTTATTCCTGCACCCACACACTCCTTCTTCCTCCCAAAAAAATCACCAACCAGCTCAAGCACGAGTTCTAACTCATTTTGCTGCGATTTTTGATCTCCTTGCTCAAAGCACCTCTCACAAAACTACTTTGGGGGATTGTTCCTTGGTATGTGACTCCTCCAATAGTCCAATTAGTTTTTGTTCTAGTGCTTTATTCATTGCAAATTTGTGCTGCCTAGGTGACCATGTTCTTGAGCTTGCATGTCAAATTTATATGGTTCCAAGTAGTTCTAATGCATGATATAGTCTCTAGGCACTTGTGGGAGTAGTTGCTATCAATTTTGTTGAGCTTGGTTCACTTTTATTTGAATACTAAAATTTTCAGAAATTTTTCAGAGGAAGAAATATGTTTAGGAAAATGTACCAAGGTGGCCCTTCAAGGAAGCAAGAACCCAGGCTCGCAATGCGCGATGCCGCGATGAACCACCAAGGGACGCTCAAGTGTGGGCTTGTGAATGGCCTTCAGAGGACTTCATGGATCGAGCAGGAATCAAGGAAGAATTTAATGCATATGTGCGTAACGCTGATCTTGTGAGCTTCGAGGCAGATAAGTGCCGTCAGTACCACTATCTCACTGATTCCTTTGTGAGGAGGTTTGAATTTTCATCGTAACACAATTCTCAAACTGTCCTGTTTGATCTTTATGAAAATTCCTATACTATGGGTTTAGAGGATTTTAATACTACTTGCAAACTTCCACAATGGGGTAGTCCTAGTGAACCCCGCAAATCTGAATTTAGAGATTTTCTTGCTAGTATAACTATGGGGGAATCTAGAGACATAGCACAAGCTACCATAGGGAGCATTCATTTTCCTGCTATACATTATTTTGCTCTCTTCATAGGTAGGTGCATAAATGGTAAGGATGAAGCATGCCACATGTGTGTCCCCGACCTCAGTGTTCTCAGGAGTGCTGTATTAGGAGATAAACATTATAATTTGGGAGCCATTATTGCACATAGGTTGCGTGATAATAGATATAATGGAGATTTCTTTGGTGGAATTTATGCAACCCGTTTAGCTAATTTTCTTAATATACCCATACGTGAGTATGATATTGAGTTGCCTCCTGTTCATTTAGAATATGAGTCTATGGTTCGTCATCGTTTTTTTTGAGAGGAACGATCAGTTCCTCCAGTACCGACTAATCTTTGACAGACGACGCACCTATCACGTCGCTCTCCCTACTCCTACTTTCTTTGACTTTTAGGCGAAGGGGAGATATTTCATAACCATGGAGGAGGCGAATGAGTATGAGAGGAGGGATGAGATAGCTCGCCTCCAAGCTGCAGCCCATGATGCAATAACCGTTGCATCTTAGTACGATCCCAACTATAACTTTGGATATCCGCCAGGCTAGCCGTGGCAATAGACCAACTTAGGCCAAAAGCCTAAGCTTGGGGGAGTACGTATCTCTCACCGACATTACATTCATGTTCACACACTCATTGCTAGTTGTCGGTGCTCATGCTTTTTCATTGTAATATCCATGCTAGTTTATTTCCCTTTTTATGCTTTCTTCTTGTGTGTTTGAAAAACCTTAAGAAAACCAAAAAAATTAGTAGTAGCTTTTAGTTAGTTACTTTCCTTGTCTGTAGTAGTAATAATTAAAAGAAAACCCAAAAATATTTCCTGTTCTTCTTTTGCTCGTTGGGAGCTTTCCCGTGTATATAGTTTTATTTCTTTTCTTTTCTTTGGGAGTCGATAGGAGAAGACCATAATAAAAGTGTTGAAGTGGCTCTTATATGCATTATTGTTGATTTAACCAAGAGCCCATATTGCCTTGTCTTCTCCTGTTTATTGAATGCTCGCAGATTCCATCTTAGTTCAATGCACGTGCACTATTATTATTATTCACATCATTCGGTCGTGCAAGTGAAAGGCAATTATGACAATATATGATGGAATGATTGAGATGAGAGAAGCTGGTATGAACTCGACCTCTCTTGTTTTTGTAAATATGATTAGTTCACCGTTCCTGATTCAGCCTATTATGAATAAACATGTTTACAATGACAATTAGAGATTATAGTTGCTTATGCCATGCTTAATTAGCTAGGAGTTTATAATGGTTTACCTTGCGTGCCAACATGCTATTAAAATGGTTGTGATGTGGAATGATGGGGTGGTATCCTCCTTTGAATGATTCGAGTGACTTGACTTGGCACATGTTCACACATGTAGTTGAAACAAATCAACATAGCCTTCACGATATTTATGTTCATGGTGGATTATATCCTACTCATACTTGCACTCAATGTTCATTAATTTTAATGCATATTCATGACTGTTGTCGCTCTCTAGTTGGTTGCTTCCCAGTCTTTTGCTAGCCTTCACTTGTACTAAGCGGGAATACTACTTGTGCTTCCAATCCCTTAAACCCCAAAGTTATTCCATATGAGTCCACTATACCTTCCTCTATATGCGGTATCTACCTGCCGTCCCAAGTAAATTTGTATGTGCCAAACTCCAAACCTTCAAATGAAATTCTGTTTTGTATGCTCGAATAGCTCATGTATCAACTAGGGCTGTCCGTATCTTCCATGTTAGGCGGGTTATTCTCAAGAGGAGTGGACTCCTCTCCTCACTCGCGAGAAAATGGCTGGTCACCGGGATGCCCAGTCCCATACTTTATGCAAATCAAATCAAAATAATTGCAAACAAAACTCCCCCGGGACACTTGTTAGTTGGAGGCACTCGTTATTTCGAGCAAGCCATGGATTGATGCTTGTTGGTGGAGGGGGAGTAAAAACTTTACCATTCTGTTTGGGAACCGCCTATAATGTGTGTAGCATGGAAGATATCGCCATCTCTTGGTTGTTATGTTGACAATGAAAGTATACCGCTTAAAATATTATTTATCTCTTCTTTAAAACCGAGCTCAGGCACCTCTACAAATCCCTGCTTCCCTCTGCGAAGGGCCTATCTATTTACTTTTAAGTTGAGTCATCACCCTCTTATTAAAAAGCACCGGCTAGAGAGCACTGCTGTCATTTGCATCCATTACTGTTAATTTATATTGGGTATGACTATGACTGGATCTCTTTTACCATGAATTATAACGTCTAGTGAGTCCTTGATCTTTAAAGGTGCTCTGCATTTATGTTTTGCGGTCTCGGAAAGGGCTAGCGAGATACCATCTTGTTATATCATATCATGATTGTCTTGAGAAAGTGTTGTCATCTGAGATTTATTATTATTGCTCGCTAGTTGATTATGCCATTGATATGAGTAAACATGAGACCTAAGAGTTATTGTGAATTTGGTTAGTTCATAATCTTTGCTGAAAACTTGAATGCTGGCTTTACATATTTACAACAATAAGAGCAAACAGAGTTTGTAAAAGTTTTACTTTATCACTTTCAGTTTGTCAACTGAATTGCTTGAGGACAAGCAAAGGTTTAAGCTTGGGGGAGTTGATACGTCTCCGTCGTATCTACTTTTCCAAACACTTTTGCCCTTGTTTTGGACTCTAACTTGCATGATTTGAATGGAACTAACCCAGACTGACGCTGTTTTCAGCAGAACTACCACGGTGTTATCTTTGTGCAGAAACAAAAGTTCTCAGAATGACCTAAAACTTCACGGAGATTATTTTTGGAAATAATAAAAAATACTGGCGAAAGAATCAAGGCCAGGGGGCCCACACCCTTTCCACGAGGGTGGGGGGCGCGCCTGCCCCCCTGGGCGCGCCCCCTGCCTCATGGGCCCCCTGGAGCTCCACCGACCTCAAATCCAACTCCATATATTCGTGTTTAGGGAGAAAAAAATCAGAGAGAAAGGTTCATCAGGTTTTACGATACGGAGCCGCCGCCAAGCACTAAACTCTCTCGGGAGGGCTGATCTGGAGTCCGTTCGGGGCTCCGGAGAGGGGAATCCGTCGCCATCGTCATCATCAACCATCCTCCATCACCAATTTCATGATGCTCACCGCCGTGCGTGAGTAATTCCATCGTAGGCTTGTTGGACGGTGATGGGTTGGATGAGATTTATCATGTAATCGAGTTAGTTTTGTTAGGGTTTGATCCCTAGTATCCACTATGTTCTGACATTGATCTTGCTATAACTTTGCAATGCTTCATGCTTGTCACTAGGGCTCGAGTGCCATGATTTTAGATCTGAACCTATTATGTTTTCATGAATATATGTGAGTTCTTGATCCTATCTTGCAAGTCTATAGTCACCTGATACGTCTCCAACGTATCTATAATTTTTGATTGCTCCATGCTATATTATCTATTGTTTTTGACATTATTGGGCTTTATTATTCACTTTTATATTATTTTTGGGACTAACCTATTAACCGGAGGCCCAACCCAGAATTACTGTTTTTTTGCCTATTTCAGAGTTTCGCAGAAAAAGAATATCAAACGGAGTCCAAACGGAATGAAACCTTTGGGAACGTGATTTTTTGAACGAACGTGATCCAGGAGACTTGGACCCTACGTCAAGCAACCAACAGGGAAGCCACGAGGTAGGGGGCGCGCCCTCCACCCTCGTGGGCCCCCTGTTGCTCCACCGACGTACTTCTTCCTCCTATATATACCTAGGTACACTATCAGATACGGAGCCAAAAAACCTAATTCCACCGCCGCAACCTTCTGTACCCACGAGATCCCATCTTGGGGCCTGTTCCGGAGCTCCGCCGAAAGGGGCAGCAATCACGAAGGGCTTCTACATCAACACCATAGCCTCTCCGATGAAGTGTGAGTAGTTTACCTCAGACCTTCGGGTCCATAGTTATTAGCTAGATGGCTTCTTCTCTCTTTTTGGATCTCAATACAATGTTCTCCTCCTCTCTCGTGGAGATCTATTCGATGTAATCTTATTTTGTGGTGTGTTTGTTGAGACCGATGAATTGTGGGTTTATGATCAAGATTATCTATGAACAATATTTGAATCTTCTCTGAATTCTTTTATGTATGATTGGTTATCTTTGCAAGTCTCTTTGAATTATCAGTTTGGTTTGGCCTACTAGATTGATCTTTCTTGCAATGGGAGAAGTGCTTAGCTTTGGGTTCAATCTTGCGGTGTCCTTTCCCAATGACAGTAGGGGCAACAAGGCACGTATTGTATTGTTGCCATCGAGGATAGCAAGATGGGTTTTTTATCATATTGCATGAATTTATCCCTCTACATCATGTCATCTTGCTTAAGGCGTTACTCTGTTCTTATGAACTTAATACTCTAGATGCATGCTGGATAGCAGTCGATGTGTGGAGTAATAGTAGTAGATGCAGGCAGGAGTCAGTCTACTTGTCTCGGACGTGATGCCTATATACATGATCATACCTAGATATTCTCATAACAATGCTCAATTCTGTCAATTGCTCAACAGTAATTTGTTCACCCACCGTAAAATACTTATGCTCTTGAGAGAAGCCACTAGTGAAACCTATGGCCCGGGGTCTATCTTCATCATATTAATCTTCCAACACTTAGTTATTTCAGTTGTTTTTTACTTTGCTTTTATTTTACTCTGCATCTTTATCATAAAAATACCAAAAAATATTATCCTATCATATCTATCAGATCTCACTCTCGTAAGTGACCGTGTAGGGATTGACAACCCCTTATCGCGTTGGTTGCGTGGATTTATTTGTTTTGTGTAGGTGCGAGGGACTCGCGCGTAGCCTCCTACTGGATTGATACCTTGGTTCTCAAAAACTGAGGGAAATACTTACGCTACTTTGCTGCATCACCCTTTCCTCTTCAAGGGAAAACCAACGCAGTGCTCAAGAGGTAGCATCATGTACTATGTGTTATGATCCGGCTGAAGGAAATATGCCCTAGAGGCAATAATAAAGTTATTATTTATTTCCTTATATCATGATAAATGTTTATTATTCATGCTAGAATTGTATTAACCGGAAAAATAATACATGTGTGAATACATAGACAAACAGAGTGTCACTAGTATGCCTCTACTTGACTATCTCGTTAATCGAAGATGGTTATGTTTCCTAACCATAGACATGAGTTGTCATTTGATTAACGGGATCACATCATTAGGAGAATGATGTGATTGACTTGACCCATTCCGTTAGCTTAGCACTCGATCGTTTAGTATGTTGCTATTTCTTTCTTCATGACTTACATGTTCCTATGACTATGAGATTATGCAACTCCCGTTTACCGGAGGAACACTTTGTGTGCTACCAAACGTCACAACTTAACTGGGTGATTATAAAGGTGCTCTATAGGTGTCTCTGAAGGTACTTGTTGGGTTGGCGTATTTCGAGATTAGGATTTGTCACTCCGATTGTCAGAGAGGTATCTCTGGGCCCACTCGGTAATGCACATCATTTAAGCCTTGCAAGCATTGCAACTAATGAGTTAGTTGCGAGATGATGTATTACGGAACGAGTAAAGAGACTTGCCGATAACAAGATTGAACTAGGTATTGAGATACCGACGATCGAATCTCGGGCAAGTAACATACCGATGACAAAGGGAACAACGTATGTTGTTATGCGGTTTGACCGATAAAGATCTTCATAGAATATGTGGGAGCCAATATGAGCATCCAGGTTCCGCTATTGGTTATTGACCGGAGACGTGTCTCGGTCATGTCTACATAGTTCTCGAACCCGTAGGGTCCGCATGATTAAAGTTTCGATGACGGTTATATTATGAGTTTATGAGTTTTGATGTACCGAAGGTAGTTCGGAGTCCCAGATGAGATCGGGGACATGACAAGGAGTCTCAAAATGGTCGAGACGTAAAGATCGATATATTGGACGACTATATTCGGACATCGGAAAGGTTCCGAGTGATTCGGGTATTTTTCGGAGTACCGGGGAGTTACGGGAATAAGGGAAAGAAGTATTGGGCCTAAATGGGTCTTAGTGGGAAGGAGAGGCAGTAGCCAGGAGGTGGCGTGCGCCCCTCCCAAGCCCAGTCCAAATTGGACAAAGGGCTTGGGGCGCACCCCCTCTCTCCCTTCCTTCTCCTCTTCCCCCTTTCCCCCCTTTTCCTAGTTGGACTAGGAAAGGAGGAAACCTACTCCAACTAGGAGTAGGAATCCTACCCCCTTGGCGCGCCCTCCTTGGCCGGCTACCTCTCCCCGTATATACGGGGGCAGGGGGCACCCTAGAGACATATTAATTGATCTGTTTGATCTTTTAGCCGTGTGCGGTGCCCCCCTCCACCATAGTCCACCTCGATAATACTATAGCAGTGCTTAGGCGAAGCCCTGCATCGGTAGAACATCAACATCGTCACCACGCCGTCGTGCTGACGAAACTCTCCCTCAACACTTGGCTGGATCAGAGTTCGAGGGACGTCATTGAGCTGAACGTGTGCTGAACTCGGAGGTGCCGTGCGTTCGGTACTTGATCAGTCGGATCGTGAAGATGTACGACTACATCAACCGCGTTGTGCTAACGCTTACGCTTTTGGTCTATGAGGGTACGTGGACAACACTCTCCCCTCTCGTTGCTATGCATCACCATGATCTTGCATGTGCGTAGGAAAATTTTAAAATTACTACGTTCCCCAACAGTGGCATCCGAGCCTGGTTTTATGCGTTGATGTTATATGCATGAGTAGAACACAAGTGAGTTGTGGGCGATATAAGTCATATTGCTTACCAACATGTCATACTTTGGTTCGGCGGTATTGTTGGATGAAGCGGCCCGGACCGACATTACGCGTACGCTTACGCGAGACTGGTTCTACCGACGTGCTTTGCACATAGGTGGCTGGCGGGTGTCAGTTTCTCCAACTTTAGTTGAACCGAGTGTGGCTATGCTCGGTCCTTGCGAAGGTTAGAACAACACCAACTTGACAAACTATCGTTGTGGTTTTGATGCGTAGGTAAGAACGGTTCTTGCTAAGCCCGTAGCAGCCACGTAAAACTTGCAACAACAAAGTAGAGGACGTCTAACTTGTTTTTGCAGGGCATGTTGTGATGTGATATGGTCAAGACATGATGCTAAATTTTATTGTATGAGATGATCATGTTTTGTAACCAAGTTATCGGCAACTGGCAGGAGCCATATGGTTGTCGCTTTATTGTTTGCAATGCAATCGTCCTGTAATGCTTTACTTTATCACTAAGCGGTAGAGATAGTCGTAGAAGCATAAGATTGGCGAGACGACAATGATGCTACAATGGAGATCAAGGTGTCGCGCCGGTGACGATGGTGATCATGACGGTGCTTTGGAGATGGAGATCACAAGCACAAGATGATGATGGCCATATCATATCACTTATATTGATTGCATGTGATGTTTATCTTTTATGCATCTTATCTTGCTTTGATTGACGGCAGCATTATAAGATGATCTCTCACTAAATTTCAAGATAAAAGTGTTCTCCCTGAGTATGCACCGTTGCCAAAGTTTGTCGTGCCCAGACACCACGTGATGACCGGGTGTGATAAGCTCTACGTCCATCTACAATGGGTGCAAGCCAGTTTTGCACACACGGAATACTCAGGTTAAACTTGACGAGCCTAGCATATGCAGATATGGCCTCGGAACACTGAGACCGAAAGGTCGAGTGTGAATCATATAGTAGATATGATCTACATAGTGATGTTCATCATTGAAAACTACTCCATTTCACGTGATGATCGGTTATGGTTTAGTTGATTTGGATCACGTGATCACTTAGAAGATTAGAGGGATGTCTTTCTAAGTGGGAGTTCTTAAGTAATATGATTAATTGAACTTAAATTTATCATGAACTTAGTCCTGGTAGTATTAGCATATCTATGTTGTAGATCAATAGCTCGCGTTTAGCTCCCCTGTTTTATTTTTGATATGTTCCTAGAGAAAAACTGTATTGAAAGATGTTAGTAGCAATGATACGGATTGGATCCATGATCTAAGGATTATCCTCATTGCTGCACAGAAGAATTATGTCCTTGATGCACCGCTAGGTGACAGACCTATTGCAGGAGCATATGCAAACATTATGAATGTTTGACAAAAGCTCGGTATGATAAGTACTTGATAGTTAAGTGCACCATGCTTTACGGCTTAGAATCGGGACTTCAAAGATGTTTTGAACGTCATGGACCATATGAGATGTTCCAGGAGTTGAAGTTAATATTTCAAGAAAATACCCGAGTTGAGAGATATGAAGTCTCCAACAAGTTCTATAGCTAAAAGATGGTGGAGAATAGCTCAAGCAGTGAGCATGTGCTCAGACTGACTGGGTACTACAATCGCTTGAATCAAGTGAGAGTTAATATTCTAGATAAAATAGTGATTGACAAAATTCTCTAGTCACCATCACCAAGTTAGTAGAACTTCATGATGAACTATAATATGCAAGGGATGACGAAAACAATTCCCAAGCTCTTCGCGATGTTAAAATCGGCGAAGGTAGAAATCAAGAAAAACATCAAGTGTTGATGGTTGACAAGACCACTAGTTTCAAGAGAAAGGGCAAAGGGAAGAAGGGGAACTTCAAGAAGAACGGCAAGCAAGTTGCTGCTCAAGTGAAGAAGCCCAAGTCTGGACCTAAGCCTGAGACTAAGTGCTTCTACTGCAAAAGGATTGGTCACTAGAAGCGGAACCACCCCAAGTATTTGGCGGATAAGAAGGATGGCAAAGTGAACAAGCTATATTTGATATACATGTTATTGATGTGTACCTTACTAGTGTGTATAGTAGCCCCTGGGTATTTGATACTTGTTCGGTTGCTATATAACTCAAAACAGGAGTTACGGAATAAACATAGACTAGTTGAGGGTGAGGTGACGATGTGTGTTGGAAGTAGTTCCAAGATTGATATGATCATCATCGCACACTCCCTATACTTTTGGGATTAGTGTTGAAGCTAAATAAGTGTTATTTGGTGTTTGCGTTGAGCATGAATATGATTTGATCATGTTTATTGCAATACGGTTATTCATGTAAGTTAGAGAATAATTGTTGTTCTGTTTACATGAATAAAACCTTGTATGGTCATACACCCAATGAAAATGGTTTGTTGGATCTCGATCGTGTGATACACATATTCATAATATTGATGCCAAAAGATGCAAAGTTAATAATGATAGTGCAACATATTTGTGGCACTGCCGTTTAGGTCATATTGGTGTAAAGCGCATGAAGAAACTCCATAATGATGGACTTTTGGAACCACTTGATTATGAATCACTTAGTACTTGCAGACCGTGCCTTATGGGCAAGATGACTAAAACACCATTCTCCGGAACAATGGAGCGAGCAACTGACTTATTGAAATAATACATACTAATGTATGCGGTCCGATGAGTGTTTAGGCTCGCGGAAAGTATCATTATTTTCTAACCTTCATAGGTGATTTGAGCAGATATGGGTATATCTACGTGATGAAACACAAGTCTGAAAAATTTGAAAAGTTCAAAGAATTTCAAAGTGAAGTGGAGAATCATCGTAACAAGAAAATAAAAGTTTCTACGATATGATCGCAGAGGTAAAATATTTGAGTTAGCGAGTTTGGCCTTCAGTAAAAACAATGTGAAATAGTTTTACGCCACTTGGAACACCACAGTGTAATGGTGTGTCCGAACGTCGTAACCGTACTTTATTAGATATGGTGCGATCTATGATGTCTCTTACCGATCTACCACTATCATTTTGGGGTTATGCATTAGAGACAACTACATTCACGTTAAATAGGGCACCATCAAAATCCATTGAAACAACGCCTTATGAACTGTGATTTGGCAAGAAACCAAAGTTGTCGTTTCTTAAAGTTTGGAGCTATGATGCTTATGTGAAAAAGTGTCATCCTGATAAGCTCAAACCCAAATCGGAGAAATATGTCTTCATAGGATACCCAAAGGAGACAGTTGGGTACACCTTCTATCACAGATCCGAAAGGCAAGACATTCGTTGCTAAGAATGGATCCTTTCTAGAGATGGAGTTTCTCTCGAAAGAAGTGAGTGGGAGGAAAGTATAACTTGATGAGGTAACCGTACCTGCTCCCTTATTGGAAAGTAGTTCATCACAGAAACCGGTTCCTGTGACGTCTATACCAATTAGTGAGGAAGTTAATGATGATGATCATGAAACTTTAGATCAAGTTGTTACTGAACCTCGTATGTCAACCAGAGTAAGATCCGCACCAGATTGGTACGGTAGTCCTGTTCTGGAAGTCATGTTACTAGACCATGACGAACCTGCGAACTATGAGGAAGCGATGATGAGCCCAGATTCCACAAAATGGCTTGAGGCCATGAAATCTGAGATGGGATCCATGTATGAGAACAAAGTGTGGACTTTCGTTGACTTGCCCAATGATCGGCAAGCCATATAAAATAAATGGATTTTCAAGAGGAAGACGAACGCTGTTAGTAGTGTTACTATCTACAAAGCTAGACTTGTCGAAAAAGGTTTTTGACAAAGTTCAAGGTGTTGACTGACGATGAGATTTTCTCACTCGTAGCGATGCTTTGAAGTCTGTCTGAATCATGTTAGCAAATTGCCACATTTTATGAAATTTGCCAAATGGATGTAAAGACTGCATTCCTGAATGGATTTCTGGAATAAGAGTTGTATATGATGCAACCTGAAGGTTTTATCGATCCAAAGGATGCTAACAAAGTGTGCAAGCTCCAGCGATCCATCTATGGACTGGTGCAAGCATCTCGGAGTTGGAATATACGATTTGATGAGTTGATCAAAGCATATGTTTTATACAGACTTGCGGTGAAGCCTGTATTTACAAGAAAGTGAGTGGGAACACTACAACATTTCTGATAAGTATATGTGAATGACATATTGTTGATCGGAAATAATGTAGAATTATTCTGCAAAGCATAAAGGAGTGTTTGAAAGGAGTTTTTCAAAGAAAGACCTCGGTGAAGCTGCTTACATATTGAGCATCAAGATCTATAGAGATAGATCAAAATGGTTGATAAGTTTTTTCAATGAGTACATACCTTGACAAGATTTTGAAGTAGTTCAAAATGGAACAGTCAAAGAAAGAGTTCTTGCCTGTGTTACAAGGTGTGAAATTGAGTAAGACTCAAAGCCCGACAACGGCAGAAGATAGAAAGAGAATGAAAGTCATTCCCTATGCCTCAGCCATATGTTCTATAAAGTATGGCATGCTATGTACCAGATCTATTGTATACCCTACACTGATTTTGGCAAGGGAGTACAATAGTGATCTAGGAGTAGATCACTGGACAACGGTCAAAATTATCCTTAGTGGAATAAGGATATGTTTCTCGATTATGGAGGTGACAAAAGGTTCGCCGTAAAAGAGTTACGTCGATGCAAGTTTTGACACTAATCTAGATGACTCTAAGTCTCGGTCTAGGTACATATTGAAAGTGGGAGCAATTAGCTAGAGTAGCTCCATGCAGAGCATTGTAGACATAGAAATTTGCAAAATACTTACGTATCTGAATGTGACAGACCCGTTGACTAAAATTATCTCACAATCACACCTTAGTACTCTTTGGGTGTTAATCACATAGCGATGTGAACTAGATTACTGACTCTAGTAAACCCTTTGGGTGTTGGTCACATGTCGATGTGAACTATGGGTGTTAACCACATAAAAATGTGAACTATTGATGTTAAATCACATGGCGATGTGAACAAGATTATTGACTCTAGTGCAAGTGGGAGACTGAAGGAAATATGCCCTAGGGGCAATAATAAAGTTATTATTTATTTTCTTATATCATGATAAATTTTTATTATTCATGCTAGAATTTTATTAACCGGAAACATAATACATGTGTGAATACATAGACAAACAGAGTGTCACTAGTATGCCTCTACTTGACTAGCTCGTTAATCGAAGATGGTTATGTTTCCTAACCATAGACATGAGTTGTCATTTGATTAACGGGATCACATCATTAGGAGAATGATGTGATTGACTTGACCCATTCCGTTAGCTTAGCACTCGATAGTTTAGTATGTTGCTATTGCTTTCTTCATGACTTATACATGTTCCTATGACTATGAGATTATGTAACTCCCGTTTACCGGAGGAACACTTTGTGTGCTACCAAACGTCACAACTTAACTGGGTGATTATAAATGTGCTTTACAGGTGTCTCTGAAGGTACTTGTTGGGTTGGCGTATTTCGAGATTAGGATTTGTCACTCCGATTGTCGGAGAGGTATCTCTGGGCCCACTCGGTAATGCACATCATTTAAGCCTTGCAAGCATTGCAACTAATGAGTTAGTTGCGAGATGATGTATTATGGAACGAGTAAAGAGACTTGCCGGTAACGAGATTGAACTAGGTATTGAGATACCGACGATCGAATCTCGGGCAAGTAACATACCAATGACAAAGGGAACAACGTATGTTGTTATGCGGTTTGACCGATAAAGATCTTCGTAGAATATGTGGGAGCCAATATGAGCATCCAGGTTCTGCTATTGGTTATTGACCGGAGACGTGTCTCGGTCATGTCTACATAGTTCTCGAACCCGTAGGGTCCGCACGCTTAAAGTTTCGATGACGGTTATATTATGAGTTTATGAGTTTTGATGTACCGAAGGTAGTTCGGAGTCCCATATGATATCGGGGACATGACGAGGAGTCTCAAAATGGTCGAGACGTAAAGATCGATATATTGGATGATTATATTCGGACATCAGAAAGGTTCCGAGTGATTCGGGTATTTTTCGGAGTACCGGGGAGTTATGGGAATACAGGAAAGAAGTATTGGGCCTTAATGGGCCTTAGTTGGAAGGAGAGGCAGCAGCCAGGAGGTGGCGCGCGCCCCTCCCAAGCCCAGTCCGAATTGGACAAAAGGTTTGGGGCACGGCCCCTCTCTCCCTTCCTTCTCCTCTTCCCCATTCCCCCCTTCTCCTAGTTGGACTAGGAAACGAGGAAACCTACTCCAACTAGGAGTAGGAATCCTACCCCCTTGGCGCGCCCTCCTTGGCCGGCCGCCTCTTCCCCCTTGCTCCTTTATATACGGGGGTAGGGGGCACCCTAGAGACACATCAATTGATCTGTTTGATCTTTTAGCCGTGTGCGGTGCCCCCCTCCACCATAGTCCACCTCGATAATACTGTAGCAGTGCTTAGGCGAAGCCCTGCGTCAGTAGAACATCAACATCGTCACCACACCGTCGTGTTGACAAAACTCTCCCTCAACACTCGGCTGGATCGGAGTTCGAGGGACGTCATTGGGCTGAACGTGTGCTGAACTCGGAGGTGTCGTGCGTTCAGTACTTGATCGGTCAGATCGTGAAGACGTACGACTACATCAACCGCGTTATGCTAACGCTTCCGCTTTCGGTCTACGAGGGTACGTGGACAACACTCTCCCCTCTCGTTACTATGCATCACCATGATCTTGCGTGTGCATAGGAAAATTTTGAAATTACTATGTTCCCCAACACCGGCAACGCCGAAGTGACAATATCAGGACCACTCCCGGTGATGACCGTAGTTTGAGGAGTTCATGTATTCACTATGTGTTATTGCTTTGGTCCGGTACTCTATTAAAAGGAGGCCTTAATATCCCTTAGTTTCCGTTAGGACCCCGCTGCCACGGGAGGGTAGGACAATAGATGTCATGCAAGTTCTTTTCCATAAGCATGTATGACTATATTCGGAATACATGCCTACATTACATTGATGAATTGGAGCTAGTTCTGTGTCACCCTATGTTATGACTGTTATATGATGAACCGCATCCGGCATAATTCTCCATCACCGATCCAATGCCTACGAGCTTTTCACATATTGTTCTTTGCTTATTTACTTTTCTGTTGCTACTGTTACAATCACTACAAAACCCAAAAATATTACTTTGCTACCGTTACCGTTACTATCATACTACTTTGCTACTAAATACTTTGCTGCAGATATTAAGTTATCCATGTGTGGTTGAATTGACAACTCAACTGCTAATACTTGAGAATATTCTTTGGCTCCCCTTGTGTCGAATCAATAAATTTGGGTTGAATACTCTACCCTCAAAAACTGTTGCGATCCCCTATACTTGTGGGTTATCATCAGTCGACTGAACCCCATAGTCATTTCAGTCGAGCAGCAAGGAGTGGAATGCACCGTTTACATTTCTCCAATGATTGACGTGTTTGACAAAAGACAAGCCCAGCCAGCTTGCTCGCCTCTTACCTATACGTCCCGGTCAGCTATGCCACATGCAACCTAACCACAAGCATCATAGCATGCAATGCACAGTGATGGGCAGTGGAAGGAAACCAACAACACATGCACACTCCTTGTGAATTAGTAAAGAATACTTCAATAGAAAACCGCTATACAGATGGTAACATACATAGTTCCAAGACTGCAAATTAATCAGAGTGATGAAGCTTAATCAGATGGTGATTTCCCGAGCTGCATGGATTTAGTTATAGTGAGTTGTGAACCTGATAACCAAAATGAGAAAAAGGTCGGTTTCCTGAAACACTAATACTCGTGGTGGTGCCACCTTAAAAAATACATGAACAAAAATAAAAAGAAAAAAGAAATTCTCCATTAAATACGAATGTATTAGTGAAAATACCAATGAATTAGGAGTTCTCGAAGAATGGACGAATGGATTAGCAACAGTCCTATTACCCTTAAAAGAAAGAAAATATAAAAACAAATCAAATAATAACATTTTGCACACAATTTACATGGAAATTGTGCTTTTTAAAATATGTAAGAATAAGCATATAATGGTGAAAGTTTTACAAAAAAAAGTCTAAATAGGAATGAATTAGCGACATTGTTATTATATACCCTAAAAGAAGAAAAGAAAATGTGTGTTCAAAAAATTGAAATGAAAGTTACAAAAAAATCAAAATAATGAACTTTTACAAGTAATAATGAATTATTGACATTGTTATTACCCTTAAGAAGAAATAAAATGAAACAAAACTAAGAGAAAATCAAAATAATGAAATTTTGCATGGAATAATGAATTAATAGCATTGTTGTTACCCTTAAAGAAGAAAAAAGATGAAATAAACGCTAAAACAAAATCAAAATAATGAAATTTTACAAGGAGTAATGAATTAGTGACATTGGTAATAACACAAAATCAAAATAATTAAGTATTATAAGGAGGAATAAATTAGTGACATTGGTATTACCCTTTAAGAAGAAATAAAATGAAATAGAAACTAAAAAATGAAAATAATTAAGTTTTCTAAGAAAAAATGAGTTAATGGTAATACCAAATTATTAGTTTCTCAGAAGGAATGAATTAGTTGTGTTGATATTACACTTAAAAATAAATAAAATATAAAAAATAAATCAAATAATTACACAATTTACACAAAATTGTGATTTAGAAAAATACAAGAGTAAGTCTACAATTGTGAAAGTTTCGCAAAACACATGTTTCTAAGATGAAACTCATTAGTGGCATTGTTATTACCCTTAAAGAAGAAAGAAAACGGGAAAAAGTTAAAAAATCAAACTAATGAAGTTTACAAGGAGGTGAATTAGTGGCATTGGTATTATAAAAGAAGGATGAATTAGTGGCATTGGCATTACCCTGAAAGTAGAAAGAAAAATGAAAAAGAAACTAAAACAAAATCAAAAGAATGAAGTTTTATAAGGAAAAATAAATAAGTGCATTGGTATTACCCTTTAAGAAGAAAGAAGTTGAAATAAAAACTACAACAAATCAAATTAATGAAGTTTTCTAAGAAGGAATGAATTATTGACATTTGTATTACCCTTTAAGATGAAGCAAATTTTTTAAAAAAGAAATGAAACAGATAATGGCAAAAAAATGGCAGAAAATTTACACATTATTTTTGCTTTTTCATTATGTGCAAGAATAAACATATAATAGTGGAACTTTCGCAAAACATAAATTTTCTAAGAAAGAATGAATTAGTGGCAATGGTATTACCCTTTAATAATAAAAAGAGTAAAAAAATGACAAAAATTGCACATTCTCGTAATATGCAACAATGAGCATATAATAGTGTAATTTTCGCAAATAAGAAGTTTCGTAAGAAGGAACAAGTTAGCGGCATCGGTATTTTTCCCTTAAAGAAGTAATAAATTAAAATAGAAAATAAAATTTTAAAATAATAAAGTTTCTAAGGAAGAATAAACTAGTGGTATTAGTACTACTCTTTAAGAAGAAAATCAAAATAGCTTGCACTCAACTTTGCACTAAAATTGCACCTTTTAAATATGCAATGAATAAACGTAGAATAGAGTATTTTTCACACTCTAGTGTGATTTACACACATGCTCTATAGTATTTGCAGTATTTGCGTGTATATATTTTCACTCATCCAATATGTAAAAAGTACCCATGCAAAAAAAGACATGCTAAAAAATAAAAAATAAAAGAAAAAGCAAAAATGCTTTAAAAAAATAACGGGCTTCACACAAAGAAAATCGATTTACCCCAAACAAGAGCAAGTCAAAAAATTCAGCATAAGAAAAAAATCGACTTACCGCAAATAGGGGCAAGTAAAAAAATTCAGCCTATGAAAAAATATTGACTTACCCAAAACAGCAAGTAAAAAATCAGTCTGAACACACATACGAGAAACCTTTTTTTTAGGAGTCAAGGCGGTACGCGGGTCCACCACGTCTTTCTCTAAGGGGTGACCGAGAGGCGATTGCTAAGGCGATCGGAAGGCGGCGCCTAGGGTTAGGGTTTTGCACGTGGGTGGCGGTGATCTTCAGGGCGGCTGGGGCGTGGCGACGGCGCTGCATCCCTGGCTTGGTCCTGCATTTGGCTACCCTACTGGACGAGGTGCTCATGGCGTCTTCTCCGAGTAGGGGGGAGGACTCCTCCGGCGGCGGCGACTCCGAGGAAACAAACTCCGGTGAAGGCGGGGGAGACAGGGGATACGACGAACAGAAGAGCCTCAGAGTCCCCGGCAGATGGCAAGACCTCGGAGGAAGCAGCGTCCCTGTCGGCGAAGATGGGGGGGGCTGGCATTGACGGAGAAGGAAGCATCTGGTTTTGTGTTTGAGGATCCAGATCCAAGGACGAAGATTGACATGAAGTGGGCTGTCGTTGGGAAATCTTTCTCTCCACGCCCACTCGCCAAGCATGTGTTTGAGAGAGCGATGCAGCGGGCATGGGGTTTGCACAGAGAGGCCCAGTTCAAGATGCTTGGCGGAAACATGTTTATGATCAGGTTTGGTAGTGAAGGGGACATGAAGCACGTGCTGAACAACGGCCCATGGCAGTTTGATTTTAATGTTGTAGCTCTGAAGGATTATGATGGAGTAACCAGGCCGTCTGAGATGATTTTTGATTCGATTGAGACGTGGATTAGGGTTGATGATTTGCCTCTGGATAAAAGATCAAAAGCTTTTGGAGAGGCGCTTGGAAATTGGCTCGGAACAGTAGTTAAAGTAGACGTGGGAGAGGATGGTTTTGCCAGAGGAACCCAACTTAGAGTGCGGGCGAGGATTGCTCTGTATGAGCCACTTGTTCGTGGTTTCTATTTAAAGAAGAAGCCTGATGATAAAGGACAAACGTGGTTCGATTTCACGTATGAGAAAATCCCTCACTTCTGCTTTGACTGCGGCAGGCTTGTGCACGTGGATGGGGTTTGTGACCCACCTGTGGATCCACTTTCATAGTGGGGTGAATGGCTGCGTGCTTCACCTGGAAGAGCAGCGTCAAGCCATCAGGAGAAGAAACAATGGAGGGGGACTTCCAGTAAAAATAATAGTAGGGATAGTTCTATGTCAAGTGGTGGGGAAAACGCAATGAGAGGATATGCGCATGTTCGTGACCTCCCAACCCGCAGATCCCTCTACAGAGAATACACATACTCGGCTGACTCCCACACTGGTGGGACAACGCAGAAGGAGAAGGAGCAGCAAGAGGTTCAGAGCCCGCAGAAGAAGCACACTGGTGCAGCGGGGGCAAAGGAGAAGGACCTACGGCAAGGTTTGGAGGAGAAGAGGGAAAAGGAGCTTAGGAAAGAATTGCATCAGAAGGTGAGGGAGGGAGTAATATCCCCGAGGAAGAAGCAGGATTATGGAGAGGGACAATTCAGAAGGGCAGAAAAGGCACCGAGGGAGTACTATAGAAAGCCTGGATACTACGTCAGAAAGCCAAGATGTGATGTGGGGTCGTTCTGACAGCGGGAGGACCACCACGGCTATGAAGCTAGAGAGAAGAAGAGGCCATCTAGGCAGATGTGGGTGCCGATAGGAGACGGTTCTCGGAAGGAAGGTGTTGATGCTCTCGTTGGCGAAAAGCGACAGAAAGTGTCGTCTGTCTTTGAGCGCATTGGTGATCATGGAGCTAGATCGGTGGACCCCGATATGGGGGGCCACCGAGAGCAATGAATTTTCTCGTCTGGAACTGTCGGGGCTTGGGGTTGGACCCAACAGTAGGAGAACTAAGGGATCTGATTAGATCATACAACCCAGCGGTGGTGTTCTTGAGCGAGACTAAGAAGAAGGCGCGAGCGATGGAGAAGATCAAGTGGAGTTTGGGGTTTCGGCAGGGTGTTGCTGTGGACTGTGAGGGCAGGAGTGGCGGTTTGGCTTTACTTTGGAGGGATCACATTTCCGTCACAGTCAGACCATGGTGCCAGTACTACATCGATGCGGAGATCTCCTCCGAGGGAAGAACCGTTAGATTCACTTGAATCTACGGTGAACCAAGAACGAAACTTAGACGGAAAACTTGGGATGCATTGCGATATTTGAAGAGACAGGACAATTTGCCTTGGCTCTGTGCGGGAGATTTCAATGAGATCCTCTTCCGAACAGAGCAAAGGGGGGGAAACCCTAGAAACTTCAACCAAATGGAGGACTTCCGGGAGTGTCTTGGTGACTGTGGACTAGCTGATTTGGGGTTCACTGGATACCCTTTTACGTGGGATAATAAGCAAGATGGAGGAGCAAACATTCAGGTCCGGCTGGATAGAACCACATGCAATGATGATTTTTTGAGCATATTTCCGGATACGGTGGTTGAGCATATACTTACGGAGGAATCTAACCATGCGGCGCTGGTCATTCGGGCAGTGGCATCACTGGATGCTGCGAGGCCAAAGAAGCTTTTGGGGTTTAAGTTCGAAGAAGCTTGGACCAGGCATGAGGATTACGAGCAGATGATTTTGAGAGCCTGGGATCAGGCCAAAAGGCTGCATGGCGAGTCGGCGGGGCTGTGTACCAAACTAGGCACGTTGTCCAAGGCCATGCAGACGTGGAGCCGTGATGTGTTCGGCTCTCTACGTAGGCAAATTAGCAAGCTAAAAACGCAGCTACATGACGCGAAGGTGAGGTCGCTGGCGATAGGTTTTTTTCAGGAGGTCAAGGACATAGAGAGCCAACTTCATGATCTGTACGAGAAAGAAGAGATCTACTACAAACAGCACTCGCGCATTGATTGGCTACAGTCGGGCGACCAAAATACAAAGTACTTCCAGAATCGGGCTTCTCACCGGAGGAGGAAAAACATGATAAAAGCGCTACAGAGGGAGGACGGTACAGTTTGCACATCGAATGATGACATGCGAGAGCTGGCGGCAAACTTCTACGCCTCTTTGTTTCGCTCGGAGGGTTCGAGAGCTCCAGCCAATGTTCTCCAACATATTGAGACTGTTGTCACGGAGGAGATGAATGAGAAGCTTACGGTGGGGGTCTCCGATGCAGAAATAGAGACGGCTCTGTTTCAAATGGGACCTACGAAAGCCCCGGGACCGGACGGCTTCCCGGCGCTATTCTATCAACGACACTGGTCATTAGTAAAAGAAGACGTTTGTAGGTCAGTGAAGGAGTTTTTGAATGGCAATGCGACGCCAGATGGGTTCAATGACACGATAATTGTGATGATACCAAAAATCAATTCACCGGAGTTGATGTCTCAGTTCAGACCGATCAGTTTGTGTAATGTTCTTTACAAAATCGCTACAAAGGTTCTTGCAAATAGGCTCAAAGGAATCCTTCCTATTTTGATCTCAGAGAAGCAAAGTGCCTTTGTACCGGGCCGGCTGATCACGGATAATGTTCTGATAGCATATGAGTGTGTGCATGCTATTAGAATGAGGAGAAGGAGGAAGCCGTTATGCACGGTCAAGTTAGACATGATGAAGGCCTATGATAGAGTGGAGTGGATTTTTCTGCAGCAGGTGTTGGAGAAGTTTGGGTTTCATGATACATGGACTCAAATGGTGATGAAATGTGTGATGTCGGCAAGGTTCGCGGTGAAGCTCAATGGTGGGATTTCTGATTCTTTTCTGCCGACTAGGGGACTAAGGCAAGGTGATCCTCTATCGCCGTATTTATTCTTGTTCTGTGTAGAGGGTTTCTCGGCTCTGCTTTAGAATGCACAAAGTCCCGGCGAGTTGAAGGGGGTGTCTTTTGGGAGCACTGGCCCCATGGTCACCCATCTCCTCTTTGCAGATGATAGCATTGTGTTTCTTGAAGGCTCTGACAGTAATCTTCTTGCCCTCAAGACAATCCTAGGGGAATATGAGATGGCATCGGGACAGAAGGTAAACTTGCAGAAATCGTCCATCTTCTTTGGCAGGGGATGCACAGAAGAGTCGAAAGTTCATCTGAAAGCAGTAATTGGGATTTCGTCCGAGGCCCTAAGCGAGAAATATTTGGGACTGCCCACGGCCATAGGAAAATCCAAGGAGGGAACTTTTAAATATGCGCGGGAAAGTGCTAAAGGCAAGGTCACGGGGTGGAAGGGGCAAGGATTATCGAAGAAGGCGCGGGAGGTTTTGGTCAAATCGGGGCTCCAGTCTACCCCAACGTTCACTATGAGTTGCTTCTAACTCACCAAAAAATTGTGCAGGAACCTGACATCTATCTCTTCTAACTTTTGGTGGGGTGAAGCTAATGGTGAAAAAAAGGTTCATTGGATTGCCTGGAAGAAAATGTGTGTCAGTAAGCAAGAGGGGGGTATGGGGTTTCGTGACATGGAAGCTTTCAACCAGGCTTTACTGGCCAAGCAGGCTTGGAGACTACTTCAGGCCCCAGGTTCACTTTGTGCTCGAGTTCTCAAAGCGCGTTACTATGACCATGGCTCCATCCTTAATGCGACATGCCCCGCTGGTGCGTCATATACTTTCAAGAGCATCCTGCATGGCAGAAACTTGCTGTTGGATGGTCTGATCTGGCGGGTGGGGGATGGGTCCTCAATCCGGATTCATCATGATAATTGGATCCCTCGGAGGGGCAGCCTAAGGCCACTGGGCCAGGTGTTTGTACCCGGGATGACGAGGGTGAGTGACTTGCTAAATGATGATGCCTCAGGATGGGATCGACACAAGCTCGACGCTATGTTTACAGAGGGAGATGTTCATGATATTATGTAGATTTGCGTGGGAGGAATAGGTACTGATGACATGCTAGCTTGGAATTTTACGAAGAACGGTGTTTTTTCAGTTAAGTCAGCTTATCACTTATGCATGGAGAAGAAGAGGACGATTACTGGACAACCAAGTTCGTCATCTAATGCAGTGAACCACCAGAGCTGGCTGGCCTTATGGGGTACAAACGCACCGGGGAAGGTGTTAATTCATGTCTGGCGGCTGATCAAGAACGGCTTGGCGGTGGGCTCTGAACTGCTGCGAAGAAAGATCAAGCCTGGTGTTTTTTGCCCTGCTTGTGGACGTGAAGAAACGGTGTATCACAGATTCTGGGGATGCCATCATTCCATGTTGTTTTGGAAGGAACTGAGCTCGGTATTGGGTGCGAGGGTGGCGATCCCACCTCGTTTGATGAGCACCCAGAGCTTAGTTGCATCATGGTTGCTTAACTGGCTATCAGACGCCTCGGAGGATGATAGGGCAGCAATGGTGCAGGGATTATATGCCATATGGTTGGAGAGGAATGAAACGAGGGAAGGGAAGCGAATTGAGGAGGCCAACTTGGTGGCTAGGAGAGTTGCTGCACTCATGGAGGAGTGGAAGAACACGAAGGGGAGGCCACAGCGATCGAGCCCATCTACGCAACGGGCAACCTGGGAACCACCGGCGGCGGGCTGGTTAAAGGCCAACGTGGATGGTGCAATGGCTCGGTCAAGTCAGGGAGGAGGGTGTGGCGTGGTGTTCAGAGATGAGGTGGGAGCTTTCCGAAGAGCTGATGCGGTGTTTCTTCCTGGGGTCACATCTGCCGAAGCGGCTGAGTTGCAAGCGTGCAAGCGAGCGGTGGTTTTAGCTATGCAACGGGCTGTGCCTAAGCTCCATCTGGAGACCGACTGCCAGAACGTGGCTAGAATGTTGAATGAGCAAGAGCACAACCTGTCATCGGTGGGAATCATGGTGAAAGAAATCAAGGGGATGGCCAAAAGCTTGGGGGAGTTTAAAGCTACCTGGGTGAAGAGGGAGGCAAATAAAGCGGCCCATGAGATTGCCCGATTCGGTTTTTATAATAGAATTTCTGTTTCGTGGGAGGTTTCTCCTCCAGACTGTATTCTTAGCATAGTCTCAGATGAACTTCCTGGTTTAGTTTAATAAAGTGGGGGAGCAAATTTCAAAAAAAAAGAAACCTTTTTTTTAGCGACTTACATATAGCTAAAGTGCTATTTTATGAGGGAGGAGCCAGAAACGTTTTTTCCTTTGAAATTTTCAGCCGGGCCATGGTCAGCGTCTAGAGATAGTCGAGCTGATGGAATCTTTCATGGAATATATCCTCGTGAAGAAGACGGCGAACGGTCAACCCGCCTTATCGGTTGACCTCCAAAGGAGAAGACTAGTACGAGTAGTATGCATGCACGGCAGTCCCGTGGCATCTACGCACAGGCACGGCAAGTCAAGCTCGCCGGGCGTTCGTGTCCGGATCGCACAGCGCAACCTGATGGCAACATACACTGCGCCGGTCAACCGAGACGTCTCGCGAACTCCCCCGGAAGCCGGCGACGACGTCCCCGTCACGAGCGTTCGTGTTGGTCCGTTTACAAAAACTTATCTAGCTAGCTAGACAACCAGACAGACACTTGCACGGCAAGGAATTAGTTGGATTATTCGGCACCAGCGCGCCGCCGCGCCACGGCTGTGCTGCACTGTCCAAGAAGCAAGAATAAACGGAAAAAAATTGGAACGTCGCAGTCGCGGCTGTAGCTGGTGGACGAGTGCGCACATGTCTTCTTTTTCCAGGGAGAGTGTCCACATGTTGTCTGGTGACATTCCCGGAAGCACCGTGCCGGCCGAGCCCCCTCCCTATAAAACCATCTCGGCGAGACGTCGTCAAGCCATCGGTCAGTTACCAGATCAACACCAACAGTAAACAGAAATCATTTCCTAGCCCGCCAACAAAAACAGACTTCCCATTCGATCCGCTCACAAGCTTTTCGATCGCTTTAGTTGTTCAACAATCAACAGCCAACACCATGAGCTCCCGGATGGCCGGAGCCACGCTTCTGCGCCACCTGGGCCCCCGCCTCTTCGCCGCCGCCGAGCCAGCCTCCGGGCTCGCCGCGAGCGCGAGGGGCATCATGCCCGCCGCCGCGAGGATCTTCCCCGCGCGGATGGCCAGCACCGAGGCCGCCGCCCCGCATGCCAAACAAGAAGATGATGCCGCGAGCCCCCAGGCGGCCGCGACTCCAGAGCAGCAGAACAAGAAGCCCGTGGTGAGCTACTGGGGCATCGAGCCTCGGAAGCTCGTCAAGGATGACGGCACGGAGTGGCCATGGTTCTGCTTCAGGCCGTGGGACACGTACCGGCCGGACACGTCCATCGACGTGGCCAAGCACCACGAGCCCAAGGCCCTGGCGGACAAGGTGGCCTACTTCGTGGTTCGGTCGCTGCGCGTGCCCCGGGACCTCTTCTTCCAGCGCCGGCACGCCAGCCATGCTCTGCTACTGGAAACGGTGGCGGCGGTGCCTCCCATGGTGGGCGGCGTGCTGCTGCACCTGCGCTCGCTCCGCCGCTTCGAGCACAGCGGCGGCTGGATCCGGGCGCTCATGGAGGAGGCCGAGAACGAGCGCATGCACCTCATGACCTTCATGGAGGTGACGCAGCCGCGGTGGTGGGAGCGCGCGCTCGTGCTCGCCGCGCAGGGCGTCTTCTTCAACGCCTACTTCGTCGGGTACCTCATTTCCCCCAAGTTCGCGCACCGCTTCGTCGGGTACCTCGAGGAGGAGGCCGTGGAGTCTTATACTGAGTATCTCAAGGACCTTGAGGCCGGATTGATCGAGAACACGCCCGCGCCGGCCATCGCCATCGACTACTGGCGCCTCCCCGCCGACGCCAGGCTCAAGGACGTCGTCACCGCCGTGCGCGCCGACGAGGCGCATCACCGCGACGCCAACCACTACGCATCGGACGTCCATTACCAGGGAATGACGCTGAATCAATCGCCTGCGCCGCTCGGGTACCACTGATCAGCTCAATGGACCATAGATCGATGCCTGCTCAGTCCATACCGTTGGTGCGTACTACACTACTACTACCACTGTCGCCGATGTTAATTTGGGATGGATTGTTGCGCGCGTAGTATGTTTGGTGTAAACGTCTTTTGGAGATGCTCACAGGGGGTAGGGTGTGCGTGTGTACGTTTATAGAGGTGAGTGTATGTGCGTGTACATGAGTGCTTGTGTCTGTACTGATGTTCAAAAAGATATGTTTATTTGTATCCAAAGATATGTTTATGGGGCGTGGCTATATGACCGTCATCTGATTTTCTTTTTGTGGCTAGTCGATTTGGTTTAGGCCGTTAGATGCAAAATGGATGGCCAGATCACCTTCTTCAACCTCCAGCCCCTCCTCTCTTCCTTCGAACCGCCGCGCCGCCGCCGACTTTCGTCACCCGAAGCCTCGGAAACATGAAATCGACTTAGCTAGTTTTAATTATGCTCCAAGTGTTGATGATGCGGTATGGGCTTGCGGAGGGGCGAGGTCCCAGCCTGCAAGCCTGTCTCGATGTGGCGGGGTGAGGAGCTTGGCTCGACAAAGTAACGACATAGCATGTGAAGCCCCAATCCAGCTG
>NC_041382.1:693206093-693212954 GCF_002162155.2 Triticum dicoccoides | reverse complement strand
ATCCAGCTGGCGTGACAAAGCGTGTGTGGGGGGGGGGGGAGGGGTGACGCCGGAACCCCAGGAGAAGTCTACTCAGATGCGTCCGCCACGCCAGTCCTACTCCAAATCCCTCCAAATTGACCGAGTTCACAAAATCTACCGCCTCCGAGCCGTCACCATCCTCCACCCTTGCTTCGCTTCCATGCCGCCGTCCTTGCCCACCGTCCTAGATGCTTGACGCCCAGTACCCATCTTCCACGGCCATGGACGAGGGATCGGCGGAGTCCGTGGGGGTCAGGATTGCCGTGAGCAAGGGGGAGACCATTGCTAGAAGGAAGTGGCGCCCCGCGAAGCTACGGAGAAGGAGGTCCTCGTCATAGACTTAGCCACATCCGCTCCGTCTGCCCCGCTTGCAAGAAGCTACCCGCCTTCGGCCGCGTCCGACGCCGTTCGTCCCGGATGGCTTTGTGGAAGAAGATGGGTTTGCATTATTGCATATGATCTACCGACCATACTTATGTTTGGTTTATTTTCTCAAGAACGTGGTATGTGGTTCACCTGCCAATTGTACTTATGTTTGGTTTATTTTTCAGTGAATGTAATTTTACACGTTCACGTCCAAAGGGAGGGAGGGGAGGCAACGTGGAGCATAATTGGACATTTCCGTGCTTGAAATTCAAAGTGGGTGAGGATGAGGGTGGAAGGGGGATTGTAAGTTGGATACTCCATCGACAGATGTGACGAGCTTCGATTGGGATATGTAGATAGCGACTGGGGGAAGAATATGTACGTGTCAGATATGATTTGTGTTAAACCACCAAAATATATATGCCCCCATAACAACGCATAGGTAATTAACTAGTTTATTAATAATACATTCATATCGTTATTCAAAAAATGTTTATCATGTATTGAAAATGTCAATCATGCATTTAAAAAATGCTCATAGAGTTAAAATAATTTCCCGCAAAAAAAAATTCTGTATTCTTTAAGAATTGTACATGCATTTTTAAATAGTGTTCCCATAATATATATTTTTTAAAATCATGTCATATTCAAAAAATAGAAACCCCAAAATAGAACATAGAAAAGAAGAAAAACAAAAAAAAATTGAAAGACAAAGACAATATGACAATAGACCAGATAAAAAAATCCAACGAAGACCCGGACTAGAAAAACGAAACAGAAAACCAGGATAACCCAGGAACCCGGCCAATTAGGAGCGCATGTAAAAAACCCGGTCTACTTCAAGCCGAATGGAGGCGCTTAATGGGCTGCGGCCCACGAACTGACGTGCGTAGGCGATCGCTAGTACCTCTCAAAGTCGCGCAATAGGCGAGGTATTGATTTTGGACTCGAAAAAAAGGCGAGGTATTGGCCTTACGATCCGAACCCCCCAGAATTCCCCGCAAACCCTCCTTTCCCCGTCCGCGACACGAGACGCGAGGGAGCGACCATTCTCTCTTCTCCGACGGCGACGGTGCCTGCCTCCTCCTCACTCCGCCCACCGCCCCCGCCCCAGCAGCCGCGCCGTCCGCCGCTGGTTCTTCCTCGCCGCCTGGACCTGTTCGTCGAAGCCGTACCAGCCGAGCCGGTCACTCCTCCTCCGACCCCGACGCCGGCTCATCCCCTGCCGCCGCCGTCGACGCCGCCTCATCCCCTGCCGCCGCCGTAGACGCCGCCTCAGCTCCTGGTGCCTCTGACCCACAGGCCCTCCCGGCAACCTGCCCTTATTTACGGTAAGAATCGCTTCCACCCCTCCCCTCCCCTCCCCTCCCCGGGTTTCGCTAGTCTTACCTTTTCGGCTAGACGAGCTGTTATGTGATCTACGCTTGTTGCTGTGTACACTGCCTGCTACGGGTGGTAGTTGTTTCTTGATGCTCAGTTATTCATGTTCCCAAACTACTGTCTACTAATACTTTGATATAGTGGGATACTAGTTGATGATTAGTTTATACAAATGATGAGGGATAAAGTGGGTTAGCAGTTGAGTGGGATAACTTGGTCATAGACGCGTTGTCTATTTTGTTTTGGACATAAGGACATGCATGCTCGTTGCTATTTCTGGTTACCTATCGGAGCTAAAACATGTTTACATTTTGGTTAGTATTACCAATCTTTGCATTTCTGTCGCTCCTCTTGTTTGCTTGGGAGTACACGGAACAGTCTAGTATCTTCCCTTTTGTAGCCAATCATTGGTTAGACTATTGGAATCGGATCACAGATTCTTTCAACCTGAAAAATTCAGTGTTGCAATTTCCCAAGGCTGATGTCTTCACAGTGCTGCATATGATTGTCAGTGCTCAGTGATATATGCATCACTTTTGATCAGCATGTGTTGCTGAGTTCCATTTCTTGATAATGGCTGGGAGCTTCATTGCACTTTCTATCTCTGATGTTGCTATTAGTTTTGGTTTAGATCATTACCCTTGTGTGGTTTGGATTAGAGCCTAAGCAAACAAGAGCCTAAAAATATCATTACCCTAGATTATAGCCTAAATAAATCTTGACACTGGGGTAATCATACTGTTGCTTCTACATTGTTGTTATTTTTCCATGTTAAAAATGCTCATAGCAGCTTGTATGCTTGACGGGCAAAGTGGAGAATTCAGTGATAATAAAACTTGATAAAGTAACAGGTGGCGGGTGATGCATTTTTTTGCATTGGGATAAAATAATGGCTTGTTTAATAATCCGTACAGGATCGTTGTTTTGAAAACAAGATTTCAGGGCACTTTATAATCAAGAATGCATCTCTTTTTTGCAGTTTCTTGTCAGAAAGACAGCGGGTAAAAATCCATGATATACGTTGTGATGGCACCAAATCCATCAGGTATTATCTTCGTTTTGTGTACTGCATTATTTTTTTGGACATGTCCTTTGTGTACTTTAGCATCTTATCCAGTAACAATCAGTGACAAGCTGAGGCTCTTCTTGTGTCACATAGAATGCGTCAAAGAGAGTTCAGTAAAATGTCTGCCTCTATAAGTTTGTGTTATATTGACACCTGCAATCGTTCTTCTAATTTTACTCCAGGTCAGTCCCAAGAAAAGAAGAAAACAAAAGAGAAACAGGTAGAGAGTACGTTTTTAAAATCTGTAGCATCTTTTCACTGGATATTTTTCTCAAATAGACTTTATGAATTTGCAGCCTATGAAGATACACTATGACCTGTTAAACCTAAGGATGAACCAGGCTGAACAGAAAGTGACTTGTGAGCTTATGATGCCAGCAAAGTTACCAGATTTCTACAACCCTCCCCTTGGTGCTGATCCGGTTGTCCTCCATGTGAAACATCCAACCCAAGACAAGCATTCTGTTACTTTAATGAGGGATTGCTTACATAAGAACCTTCTGCATGCAAAACTTGTCAGTGACAAAGATCCATATCTGCTAGTCTTTACTGACCGATACACAGGAATGTTAACAGCATACTTCAAGTCCATCGAACCATTTGTAGCTAAGTATGCCGAACCGGGCCGGATACCATTCCCGTCCGCTAAGCTTCAAAGTGTTGTGAGTCAAATGCTTGATGGTTTGAAGGGACTGTGGTTCTATGACAAGTACCATGGAAACTTGAGATTGGACAACACATACTACTATAAGACAAAAGATGGTGATGTCGTTGTGAAGTTGGCAAGTTTTAAATGTCAAGGTACTAAACTTAAAGACCCTGCAAAAAAGGGAAAAGGTACTAAATTTAAACATTCAGTTGGTTGAAAACTATTTTAATCTTTCTGGACATAATGCAATAAATGCATACTTTGTTAATATAATTTCAGATAAAACAGAGACTGTTGCACATTACCAGGCGGAAGATTTACAAGCAATGGGCACTGCGCTGGAAGAAATATCTCAAATGGCTAGTGATTTGAGTGAGAAAGGCTATCTGTTGGATTGCAGACAGATTGACCACCTTGCCGAAAGACTAAAAGAAGTGTCCAAGTAAGTTAACAACAGTATGCTGATCCATGTCATTATGGATTAACACAAAGTTTGTTTCCTAGTGTAAATACCACCTTGCCGAAAGATGTTGTTTTGGACTAATACAAAGCTTGTTTTGTAGGGGAGAGATGGGAAGTGCATAGATGAACCCGGGTACATATGAACTCACTTTAAAAAACACATTTCTAAATGCCAAAAAAATCTAAAAAAGTTTGCACGGATACATCTTCATGTTCTATGTGCGTGCATAAAGTTTTACGAAAAAATAACTTTTTTTGAGCCCTGTGCAAAAAAGACAAAAAATTGTGTCGTGAAACGCTATTTAGAAGCACTGAAATTTGTCTTTTTATGAAGGCAAACCAGAAAGACATTTTTTCACAAAACTTTATGCTGTGTGCACACACATTTGCGAACATGTATGCATACAATTTTCTGTTATTTTTTTAACATTTCAAAACATGCTTAAAATGCAGTTTTTTAAAAGTGGGTGCAGATGCCCATGCGTTCAGATAGTGCCCACTCGGGGAGAGATGCATTATATCATGGATGAGATTAGAACTTGTCCCTTTTTTTGGACTCGAGTTGAGCGAAAAGATTTTTTTTGTTTCTGAAGTCCCCTTGGCTATGCTCAGCCACTCCAACAGAGCAAAAATTGATGCAGAACAGGACGTGTGTACTTTGCCTTGGAACAATGATGACTACGATGGTTTCCTTGACCTGATGATTAAGTACCAAGAGAGGAATAACCTCGGTGCATATGATTTTAACAGCAGGGTCTGTTATGTGCAGTTTATTAGTGGTATTGGTAGGATCAAGTACTCTACCAGGTCTAGGGTGTAGGTGGTAAGGGAAGGATGGAGGGAGACGTGGAGAGGATCGGGCGCGCCGGCGGCAGGGCGCCGTCGCGGCTAGGAGAAGGGCGGCGGCTAGGGCTGTTGGCGGCTAGGGTTCCGGCTCCTCAGGGAGCCGGGCAATAGGAGATAATATTCTTCTTATTGCTTGCCTTCAAAAAGAGTCTTACAACCTATATTTATATCCTAGATAACTTGTAGAAGAATCAACCTAAGATAACTTGCCTAAGATAACTTGCCTAATCTGAAAATAAAAACTAAGATAACTTGCGGCCTAAGCCGGCCGGCCATAACACTTCTCCCCGCCTGCACAAACAGCTCGTCCTCGAGCTGTAAGGTGGGGAAGCGCTTGCTTGAACTCTTCGAGGTAATCAACCAGCGTCAAACACCTTCGCGACATCTGGGGCGGCCAGGTCGGCGGCGACGGCGTCCTCCGGAATGTAGTCTGCCACCTCCAGGTAGAAGAGTCGCGGGCAGGCGTGGCCGGGCTTGTAGGGTTCGTCGCAGTTGAAGCACAACCCTTGGCGGCGACGCTCGAGTATCTCAGCTGGGGTGAGCCGGCGGAACGGGCGCCCCGCGGTCGCGGCGAGGGGTGCCGCAGAAGCCTGCACAGGCCGACCCTAGGTGGAATCTGGTCCGGGTAGCGACCCAGCAGTCTGGGACGGTGATTCCTGCTGGATGGCCACCGCGCGGCGCTCGAATGCGCGGGCGTAATACATGGCCGACTGGAGATCCTGGGGTCCCCGAAGCTCCACGTCCACGCGGATATGGTCCGGTAGACCGCCCACAAATAACTCGGCGCGCTGAGTTGCGGAGACGCCCGGCGCGTGGCACGCCAGGGCCTGGAAGCGGTCGGCGTAGTCCTGCACTGTGGATGTGAAGGGTAAGCGGCCGAGGGCCGCCAGTCGGCTCCCGCGGATAGGAGGCTCGAACCGGAGGAGACAAGAGTTCCCGGAAGCGCTCCCATGGTGGCATGCCGCCCTCGTCCTGCTCGAGGGCGTAGTACCAGGTCTGCGCTGCGCCTCGAAGATGATAGGACGCGAGCCAGGTGCGATCCGAAGCGAGCGTCCGCTGCCCTCGAAAGAACTGCTCGCACTGGTTGAGCCAGTTGAGGGGGTCCTCCGTGCCCTTGTAGGTGGCGAAGTCCAGTTTGGCGAAGCGAGGGGGTGTCGGCCCGCCGTGCCCGGGGGCGGCCGTAGTTGCCGCCGGCGCGTATGCTGGGTCGGGAAGCGCCGGGGCGTAGTTCGCCGAGCTGGAGGGGTGATCAAACCGCAGGGAGGTCGTCGGGTGTTCCGGCGCCGTGGAGTAGACCGACCCTGAAGACGAGCCGGTCGCCCAAGCGGGGATCGGTGATGGTGACGGTGGAAACTGCACCTGGTGCAGGGGCCGACCCGTAGCCCTAGGCGCGGGTGGTGGTACTGTCGATGGCGGCGGCGCCTGGTGGAGCTGCATCGGCGCCTGCGGCGTGGGGGCCGGCGGTGACGCCGGAAGAAGCTGCTGGGTCTGGCCCTGCTCCGAGGCGCCGGTGCCCAGGTTAGGGCTGGGCGGGGCCGGTGGAGGACCCTGCTCCGAGGCCGCTGGAAGGTAGGGCGCGACGGAGGACGGCGCGGCCGGCGCGGTCCAGGTGGGCCATTGCGGCCCCGTGGTGGCGAGAAGTGGCGGGGCTGCCGGCGCGATCTGCGGCGGCCACTGCGCCCAAGGCGGCCGTGCGGCCGCTGGGGCGAGGAGCGCCGGGTAGCCTCCGGTGACGGCCCCCGGTGCCGAGTACCACGGAAGCGCCTGCTGACCCGCGGCCATGGCTGGATGGAGTCCGGTGATGGCCCCCGATGCCGAGTACCACGGAAGCGCCTGCTGACCCGCGGCCATGGCTGGATGGAGTGGTGGGGGCGGCCCGTACGGACCTGCCAGGTAGAGGCGGATCCCTTGAACCGCGGTGACGAGGTCGTTGAGGACGCCCGCCATGGCCTCCGGCGTGAACTGTTGCGGCTGCGGGGGAGGTGATGGCGGCGACGAGTGTTGGACGGGGGCCTGTGGCTGCCCTTGGCCCGGCGTGGTGCCGGGTGCCGTTAGGACCGGCGCTGAGAGC
>NC_041382.1:693189883-693205858 GCF_002162155.2 Triticum dicoccoides | reverse complement strand
TCTGCGGCGGCCACTGCGCCCAAGGCGGCCGTGCGGCCGCTGGGGCGAGGAGCGCCGGGTAGCCTCCGGTGACGGCCCCCGGTGCCGAGTACCACGGAAGCGCCTGCTGACCCGCGGCCATGGCTGGATGGAGTCCGGTGATGGCCCCCGATGCCGAGTACCACGGAAGCGCCTGTTGACCCGCGGCCATGGCTGGATGGAGTGGTGGGGGCGGCCCGTACGGACCTGCCAGGTAGAGGCGGATCCCTTGAACCGCGGTGACGAGGTCGTTGAGGACGCCCGCCATGGCCTCCGGCGTGAACTGTTGCGGCTGCGAGGGAGGTGATGGCGGCGACGAGTGTTGGACGGGGGCTTGTGGCTGCCCTTGGCCCGGCGTGGTGCCGGGTGCCGTTAGGACCGGCGCTGAGAGCGACGCAGTGGTGCCCGCCGAGAGCGAGGCCGTGACGCCCGGCGCAGAGGCGGCGGTGGTGGAGGAGTTGGCGGGCAGCGGTGGTGGTGGCGGTGGAATTGGCGGAGACATGGTCGAAACCCGGTTACCTGATACCAAATTGGTAGGATCAAGTACTCTACCAGGTCTAGGGCGTAGGTGGTAAGGGAAGGATGGAGGGAGACGTGGAGAGGATCGGGCGCGCCGGCGGCAGGGCGCCGTCGCGGCTAGGAGAAGGGCGGCGGCTAGGGCTGTTGGCGGCTAGGGTTCCGGCTCCTCAGGGAGCCGGGCAATAGGAGATAATATTCTTCTTATTGCTTGCCTTCAAAAAGAGTCTTACAACCTATATTTATATCCTAGATAACTTGTAGAAGAATCAACCTAAGATAACTTGCCTAAGATAACTTGCCTAATCTGAAAATAAAAACTAAGATAACTTGCGGCCTAAGCCGGCCGGCCATAACAGGTATTTATACTCATGAGGTGGAGTTGAAGGTACTAATTGTATCCGTTTATTCGATGTTTGCAATATGCAACAAGGGCAGATCTGACATTTATTATTACAGAATCCAACTGCTTCAGTGGATGCGACTGTCATTTCAAGGAATCATGGTGTTTTTCTGGTACTATACTCTTTACTGCCACGACCTCCAAGACCCGTTAACCAGGGGTGATGTTAAGGTAAACTTTCTGTTCAGAAAAATTGTTTTCTTAATGTTCTGGTTAAGCTTATTTTCAATTCCGGTGCTCTAATTTTTTTAAAATTATGTACTAGCATATTTAATAATGCTAGGGTATACTCGGTGTTAGTAACATGCTGAATTTCTATAGTGATGATATGCAAAAATGGCAGCTGAGCCTGGGCTCAGAAGTGGATTACCGAATTATTATCAACTATAGTCATTTCTCTCGAATTCCCAGTAAAAGTTTTATGTCTCAGCAACCTGGCTCCCAGTGCCTGTATGCATAATAGTGTATTTAAATCCAACTGATCAAAAGAGAATTTTAATAAAGCCTTCTGTTTGAGTGAGAGGGAATTTTTATAAATCCAATGGTTACAACTCAAAAGATGACCTGCTGCTGCATTTGGACTTAGTTATAGAATGTAGATTGCCCCGTTCTTAGCCATTTTGGTTGCTGTTGCATGCATTTGAAAAGAACATTTGCTATATGCTTTTGTTTTCTCGGCAAACCTTAAGGTGCGGCAATATGTTTCAGATGGTAAAGCATGCAAGACCAGAGATGCCAGTGACAGTTAGCAGTTCGAGGACCGTGGCTGCCGTAACAAGGCTTAAAGTAACTGCAGTATGATGAGTCGTTTTGCTAGTTTCGACTCCTCCAGGACTTACTGATGAGTGATGGCTCTATTGATTCCTCCAGGACAGCTTCTTCTGCTAGTTTATGTGAATCTAAAGATTACATGTTGCCACAGAATCATTGGTGAAGTTGTTACCATCTGTAGGTGTTGTTATGTGGCACCGTTGAGACGTGTTGTTGTTCATGGTCATCTATTTTGAGATGCTGGCATGGTGGTAAATACCAGACTTTTGATGTACCAGTGCACGACATTGCATTGGTTTGCGTTGGCATACTGCCAGTAAACTCTAGTTGGCATCTTGGGGGGGTCTTTTTCTTTTGGGCTGCTCATGAAACATGGAAATTCGGCTGTTTAAGCAGGGCGCTAGCTGTTGATGCTTATTGGGGGAAAGACAGCCGCCTGGATATGGATATTGGTGCTTCTTGCAGTCATCGCCGGGTGCGCCCCGGACGAAAGCGGCAAGCCACGCGCTAGACTGCAGCCTGTTGAGTTAATTACACGAATAGTACCACATTTGGGGCGGTGGTGACGAATTGATATCACTTTTGAAAATTTCTACGTGTCAGTACCACGTTTGAGTCGAACCGTTGCGAATCGGGCTAAACCTCGTATTTCTATGTATTGACGCTGGAACTGACCGCCCGGGCCCGCGCGTCAGTTGCCACGCTGGCGAATCGGTACCCGCCCGCTCGCTCGATAGGTGCGGTCTGGCTCGAACTGGACCGGCCCGTGCTCTGTCTCTCTTCCTCCTCGCTCGTGCCTCTCTGCTCGCTCCTCTCGCCGCCCTCGTCGGCGCCCGCAGCGTTGCCGGATCGGACCGCCGCCGCCCGCCATGGTTTTCGAAGACGAAAGCAGTGACGACACTTCCAGCCTGCCGTACATGCACTCGACCTCATCCATGGACGGGCTAAGCCAGGTGATTTTCCTTGAGCTAGGTTTAGGGTTAGGGTTACAGATTTGGGGTTTTTTGATTTGATTGATTTCGCTAGGTTTTGATTTGGGCATTTTGTTTGTACGAGCTTTGGCAGGTCCCTTTCAGCGTTGAAGATCCAGATTAGCACGGGCTTGAGCTGGAAACGATGTCGGTATGTGAGAAGCACGGGAAAGCATCTGAGAGGCTTGTCGCATTTGAAGGAACAGACACAGGGAGAAGGTTCTTAGCATGTGCAGAGCCGGTATGAACTGGAGGCTGATAGTGGGATATTATATGTCATATTATTCCTCATGCGCACATCCCTCATGTTCCAAGCTAACATGCATAACCTTATCACTTTTACATGAGTTTACAAGAAAAAGTGATAAAGGGAGACTTACATGTCACAAGGATAACTGATCTGCTATATAGTATGTTCACATTAGTAAAAGGGCTGATTATTAGGGCATATTTAACTTGGCAGTGGAATCTTTACTGTCATTTTGTTAGGGCTGATTATTCACTTTTGCAACAGCAGTAGCTTGTGTAGTTTAATGACAGTGGTACTGTTATTTTGCAGTGGGATTGTTTTTGCCCACATGTGAAATATTCAGTTTGAGACTTCTACAGGTTTTAAGTTGTTATTGTGGCATTTTTATGTAGTTGAATGACAGTGGTACTGTTAATTATGTTGCTGTTACTTTAGCTCCTGTTTGTAACTAAATATTGATTGAACTGTTAGTTTTATGTTGGGATGCACCTGTTGTTATGTATGTAAATGCTACAAATATTCAGTTGAATGGATAGTATGTACTGCAAATGCTTTGGCAGTTCACCAAATTTGCAGTTTGAGATTGCTTTTGTAGGTGATTAGCAAAAACTAGTTTAAATCTGTAGCTGACTAGTGTTGTAATTTGTCATGTTGTTATTTAGTGGGTAGGTACATCTCAATTACCAGTGTAGCTTAATGTTGTTATTATTACCAATGTAGAAAGGACAAAACAGTGTTATTGCTTTGCACTAGTTATGCACTAACTTGTTTATTTTTTATCTTTTTTTTCTTTTTGCAGGAAGGGCAGAATTGTGGGTTTGTTGAATGGGTTGATCACCAGTGACCCCCAACAATGCAAAATGCATTGTTGAAGCTGTGGGCAATGGTTGAAGATAGCAAAAGTGCTAGGGTGAATGATAATCTTGAAAGTTCTTTCACTATCCACCATCTGACAGAAGAGAAGAACAACCTGGAGGCCAACTATGACAAGCTAGTCCAAGATGTGCATCAGCTTATGAGCTTCCAGGAGGATAGGGTGGTGGATTTCAGACATCTGCAGTCTGCCATTACATATCAGCATGAATGCAGAAGTGAACTGGTGGCTGATATGAATGCACAGATGGCAAAGAAAGATGCAGAGTTTGAGAAGTTTAAGCAGAATTATGATGTGCTACTGAACCTGACAAGAGCTCAAGCTACAGTCATCCAGAACCTGAAGTTGAAGCATATTACTGATAAGCAATTGCTTACTGAAGCTAAGATGAACTTGGAGTTGAAGAATGCAGAGCTCACAAAGTCTGAGGAGAAGCTCACCCAAGATAAGCTAGAGTTGAAGTTTCAGGTTACTGATTTGCTCAAGGGAAAGGAAAAGCATGGTGAAGAGAAGGGGCAGCTAGAGCTTCAGATTGCTGAGCTGATTAAGGCAGAGGAGAAGCTGAAGGAGAAGATCAAGGGGATCCAGGCCATCTTAGAGAAGTGAAGAAAATGAATATGAGAGTAGTGGGCAATGCTGACCTTTTGGGCATGATGGTTGTGTAGTGTATGGCTCTACTAAATGTGAACTTCTCTAAGATGAACTATGGCTGTGTATGTATGTAGTAGATATGATTTTCATCCTTTTGTAAGAAAAGGATGAACTATGCATCTAAACTCCACTATGTATTGTGAACAATGGTTGTGTACTTTATAATATGTTGAACTGTAGTAAGTATTGTGTGTTATGATTGCTGGATCAGATATTCTGTGTTATGTTTGCTAGACTTCAGATTATGATTTCTCATGCACTAGGTTTTGATGATTATGTTAGCATTGGAAGACTACTTGATGGTTATGTTAGCACTGGATTATTAGATGGTTATGTTATATCATGCATGGAAGCCTATGTTTAGGTGGCTCCGTCGACCCCGAGTTACCATAAACCCTAATGGTTAGGTTTAGGTGGCTCCGTCGACCACGAGTCACCGTAAACCCTAATGGTTAGGTTTATCCATGCACTTCTTAAGGTCTTCCCCCCTAAAGCCAGCATTTTGGAAGTTTGCATATATGTGTCTTAAGCAGAATCTTTGATTACTGTTAGGAAAAACTTTACTCACTGCATATAGTAGCCCCTGGTGCACACAATTTAAACAGCTAAGCTACTGTGTAATACACATGTCAACACATATTTAGCAGGCAATGCAAGGTGGATAGACATACCTTCTGTCTGTCTGACATTATAGTATATGGACCATACTGTCCAACTTCTCCTTCAAGACAAATCTTCAGTTGGTGTAGAAACCAGCACCAGTTTGCTTTGTCCTCTTGTCCAACAATGCCAAATGCCAGTGGGTATATGTTGTTATTGCCATCTCTACCAGTGGCAGCAAGGATTTGTGCACCAGTGGTCAGCTTGATAAAACATCCATCAACACCTAAAACAGGATGTAAACATAACATGTTAAATGCATTTATATGTGCAAGCTATTGAAACTAAAAAAATCAAAGTAGTGCACAAGCTAAAATGAACTAACCAATGAATGGTCTACACCCCTGTAGAAATCCCTCCCTTGCTCCATTGATGCAGTAAAACATTGCATGGAATCTGGATCCTGGATGTGGGATTTTTTGAGTGGGTGCTGGAGTTACAGTGGTGACTACAACCCTACTCCCAGGGTTTGTATCCATGACAGTCTGAGCATAGTCTCTCAGCCTTGGGTATTGCTTCCTATGATCTCCCAACACAGCCTCAACAGCTAGGTTTTTTGCCCTATATGCCATTGCCTTGGGCACATCCACACCATACTTTTCCATGCAGGCATCAATAAGTGTATGTATGCTAGTACTGACATCAGATCTGAATAGTGGCTCATATTGCTTTGCAAGCCACTTGGCACTTACCCCTGCTTGTTTCAGTAGAACTAGGGCAAGTGTGTTGTAATCTCATCTTCTTAATTGCAAAAGTGTTTTCCCCTTTTATAACAGCTGCCACAATGCAGAACTTGCATTGTGAATTCTTGCAATGCACAATGATCCTCTGATCTGAGTTCCTGTGATACTTGAAGTCTCTGCACTGAGTGATGTGTAGGCTCAACAATGCATCTCTGAATTGATGTTGATCTCTGAAACACATTTGCAGTTGTAGTTGTTGGTGTGGTTGCTCCAAATCCTCATTGTACCATACTCTAGGTGGCCTCTTCTTTGCCCTGCTCTTTCTTTTTTCAGGTAGCACAAATGCTAGTGGCTGAAACCCATCATCTTCACTGTCCTTAAGTAAACTATTATCTTCTTCATCTGATGATGGTTTCCAATCAGGTTGCACTTCTTCTAAAACACTAGAATGTGACCTTGTTGTTGGTCCCCTTCTTACTTGCATCTTCTGCTTCTTCTTTGCTGGCACAGATATTTTTTCTTCCTTTTCTTGAACAATAGGCTCATCATCCTCCAACTAAAATAATTCCTCTACCTCTGTGTCACCCTCATAATGCACTGGTTCTTCCTCCTCTGTTTCTTCTTCTGATTCTTCTTCCTCTGTTTCTTCCTCATGTTGTTCTTGTACTTCTTCCTCTTCCTCTTCTGGTTCTCTCTGTCTATTTCCCTCTTCCATCTCCATGTCTTCAGCATCATTCATTTCCTCATTATAGTTAGGCCTTAAATCCCCCATATAATAAGGGTTAGTGTCATTGTCATATTGCCCTTCAGATGAAGATGCATAACTGGCATCATAGCCATCTTGTTCTTCTTCCACAACTTCTTTTAACTTTGGATTTACAACACTCCTGCTCTCTTGTGTTAAAACAGCAGGGCCTACAGGTGCAATAGAGCAGCTACTCTGACGTTCATAAGCAACACCTTGCTGATCAACAACATAAACAGGAGGATCAGGCAGATCATGAACCACAAGCTCAGAATAAACAATAGGATCTAAATTTTGCTTCTCTGCAAAACCCTTCTGTGCTACACTAACAGCTGGCGGACAAGCCCTAAATAACAAATTAAGCACCAAACTCTCCTTATTCCGCCTCTTGATCAACTGTAGTTTAACATTACTATCAACCAATTCCAAACCCTGCTCTCCTGGGGTCTCCATGTAAAACAGCAGTGAATCATCAATACTAAAGACTTGTGTTTCCATCAAAGCAACCATATTCAGATATGTCACATCTGAACAACTTAACTTCCTCTCTAACAGATCATTATTGTCAAAATGGATCCTAACATTCCATATGTCTTCATATAAACTACAATTCACATGCATTTTGCCTAATCAGTACACTATAACCCTAATTGCAAATTAAATGAGAAGAAAAAAAGAGAGAGAACTTACAGGACGCCGCCGAAGCCGTGGGTCAGCTCGTGGCTACAGCTAGGGTTCGCCACCCATTGCTGTGCCAGCCGTACCCGCTGCTCCATGGACAGTGCGGGCTCCATGAACTCGTCGTCGTCGCTGGAATACAAGTCAGAGCTCGAGTAGCCGTCGCCGCCCTCGATTGGAGATCTCCCGTCGATTCCTCCTGCCGCGCAGCTGCCGAAGAGGGGATTGTTTGCGCCGCCGCCATCGCCGTTGCCGCCACCGCCGCTGCCGCCACCACCGCCCGGGGTTGCCGCCGCCATCGCCGTACAGACGTGCGGTGGAGCTAGGGTTCGTCGACGAAAAGAGGAAGAGAGGAAAGGAGAGAGAGACAAAGCACGGGCCGGTCCGGTTCGAGCCGGACCGCGCCTATCGAGCGAGCGGGCGAGTACCGATTTGCCAGCATGGCAGCTGACGCGCGGGCCCGGGCGGTCAGTTCCAGCGTCAATACGTAGAAATACGAGGTTTAGCCCGATTCGCAACGGTTCGACTCAAACGTGGTACTGACACGTAAATTTTTTCAAAAGTAGTATCAATTCGCCACCATCGTTCCAAATGTGGTACTATCGTGTAATTAACTCCGGCCTGTTTGATGCCTCCTTCCGGCGTGGCGCGGCGCGGGTGTAGTTTAGCAAGTTTACATAACATTAGCGTAGAAGATGGTTGGGTTTTCTGCATGGTGGAAGTTTGTTCGGTACCTCGCGCGACTTGCACGCCCAACTAGCGGACGACCGGCGGATCATCGCCGCGTATGATGCTTATGTCCAACCGGCAGGAACGACATGCCAATGGTTCTTCTGCTGCACGTCTCGGCCATGACTTGGTCTCCAGTTCGTGCAGTACTGTAGACGACAAGACACCACGTCACTACGAAGCACTGGTATCACTTTCGTGGCTTCTGTTCCGAAAAAAGAAAACACTACTGCCACATTACATTTTCGGACATCATTTTTAGGTTAATTCGTCTCAAATTGCTACCTCTTCGCATTACTTGCCCGTTTGGCCAGTTTAAACACGTTTATGGATGGGCGGGCCCATGTGTAAGCCTCGACTGTTAAGTTTGACGTGGGATTCACCTCGAAAAAAATCCTATGGCCTCCTTTGGTTTAGAGGAATTCCATAGGAATTTTAGAGGATAGGATTTTTATAGAATTTTTTCCTTTAGAGCCTTTTGGTTCATAGGAATGGATTCCTATTCCTACATAGGATTGGTTCCTATCCTCCACATTTCATAGGAAAATAAAAAAGAGCCTAGACTCAATGGAAAAATTTCTTTGGTGTCAACCAAATGACATCTTGTTTCCTATTCCTACTCATAGAATTTGAAATACATGTCATCTCATTTCCTACAAGATTCCTATTCCTATGATAATCCTATCCTATGAACCAAAAGAGGCCTAAGACCGTGTCTCATATACTATCACGAGAGACTCATTTCGATGGACGACATGAGCGGCCGTACTCTACGGTTCATAGCGGCCGCACCAAGATCCCATTCCGAGACCCATCACGGGCGGCCGGACCAGCTCCTTCGATAGTTTGCTCTTGTTCGCGCTCTCAGTACATGATGGCCAAGTCAAAGGACCTCGTCGCCGACGGCCAAGACCGTACATGGCTTCTCGTCCGTGACCCATGCAGCTGCTCGTCATCAACATGATCCTTTCCTACTGCAAGTGCGCCGGGCAGCTGATTGCTTAATTGGCAAAAAGAAAAAGGAAAATCACAGTAAACTGCCCTGGCTTCACCAAACTAGCTAGAAAGATTGGTGTACTCATTTCTCTTGAATCAAACCAGAGAAGAGAGAGAGAGAGGGATGTTTGCATCAACATCTCATCAGCAAGTTTACCAGCATTTAAACATATGCAAAGTGTATTGTTCCATTGTAGCTTGTAATCGCGCATTCTAAACTACTATGAATATTTTCATTCACTGCTTCCCTCGTGTATGAAATCATTGTGTTCACTGCTGTTCTGTGCTTAGTGTTCTGTGCTTAGTGTTCTGTGCTTAGTGCAACAAGCTCTCACTTCAATTATTTGGTGCAAGAAACCCACTACAAAGATTCAGGCTGAAAAGATACTGCTCCATGTACATTCGCTTGCTCTCCTCTACAGCGTGACTATGCACATGTATACTCTGATAATTATGTATACATGCATATTCAACTCATCCAGATCGGATGAATCCTAGACGGACTCACGGACATACCACGTCGAGTGTCATGGAGTTCGCCGGCACAGACGTGAGCGAGTGCAGCTATCGAGGGAGGAGTCTAGCGCCGCCGCCTGATTGGCGGCCGCGGCAGCGAGGAGCAGCTGCTGCACCTGGTTGCGCGCCTCGTCCCGCTCCTTGGCCACCTGGTGCAAGCACGGCGAGCTCCGCTATGCCCTGGCACCCATCCTCCGGCGCCGCCGGCGCCACCAGGCACAGCTTCCCCACCGCGCCCGTCGCCGCCATCTCCTGCACCACCTCAGCCGTCGCCGCGTGCAGGCGCGGTCGTCGTTACCGCAGCTGCTTTCTTTCGCACAGTAGTAACAGTGCCAGATGAAGCCGTACGTCGCGATCATCGACGTGGCGCGAGGCGGCAGCGGCGACACGCCGCCTCGCGGGCGAGCGTGTCGGTCCTCGGACAGCACAAACGTGGCGTGGCGAGGAGCTTGTTCACGACGGGGTCAGGCGACCTGAGGAGCTTCCCGTGGCGGTCCCTGTGATGGGCAATAAGCCACGGCGAGACGCGTCGGGCGCGTGTGCGTGCGCGCGTTCGGGCTGCGTCGGGCTCATGGCAGGTGTGTGTGGGTGCGTGCGTGTGTATGCACGTGTGTGTAGGAGCATTCTGCTGGCGAGTTTAGGGGGTGCGTTGAGTTGGTCCGATGCGGGCTCGCCACGACCCGGACGTGTGCGTGCATGTCGCGGGCGTGGCCAGAGCGGGCCGGACCGAGCGCTCGGCGTGGGCTGGGACGTGGGGTGTGTGCCCTGGCGTTGTAACTGGTGTGGGTGAGTTTGTGCTCAAGAAAAATGCCGTCAGAGCGGCGGGGGAGAAAATTACATCTATAGTAACTGAACTTGATTCTAGGGTTCACTTTGGTCACTGTATTCACGAAATCGCAAGTTACGGTCATCGGGCTCGCTGAACCGGGTCACTATACGGTAACCCATACCGTTTCGGCTCGTATCGGCCCGATTTGACCAGAAACCCGCTTTGACTCGCCAGCTGGACATGACACGTCGAGGGTTTCTTCATCCTCTCCCCTCCCCTGTCGATTCCCCTCTCGTTCCCCTCATCCGACTGCTAAATCCCTAGCGCAATCTCTCATCCCCTCCACTGTCGCTTGGATCCAACAGTTGCATGAGATCTCCAGTTGCATCCTCTGCTCCCATGTCCGGCGTGGGTAGCTCATCGGGGGCCGGTGCGGGTTGGCTTCCTTTGATCCAATGCCCTGATTGCAAGATTCGCCAGATTAGGCGGTTTGAGTCCACCACTGAAAAGCATCCTGGATGGATCTTGTACAAGTGTATGAATCATAAGGTTAGCACAAGAACATTGACTGGATGTTGTTCTTCTTAATTTGATTTTCAGATTTGTTCTTGATTTGATTTTGAGATTTGTTCTTGATTTTGTCAAATAGGCAGGGAAGAAACCTTGCAACTTTTGGCACTGGGAAGCTAGTTACATTGATTATTTGAAGGTAAATGGACATCTGAGAGGTGAATCTGTGGATAGTAAAATAGTAGAGATGAAGAAAAAGAAGAACACGACAGAAGTGGATCTTGAAGATATGATGAAAATGCTGCTGCTGCTAAAATCACTTCCAGGAGATGTTACAGACTTGGTTGTTGTAATGAAGATAGTAGTTGTACTGCTATTTGCAATTCTCTTTATGTTAGTGTTAGTTCTAGTTAGGATGTGATTGTTGTCAATGTTGGCAATTGCTAAGTAAGAAGGAGACTTTTGTGTTGTTTGATGTCAGTGGTAATAGAAACCTTTGTGTGGAGACAACTTTGCTGTTGGAAATTGGAGAAGTGGAAAATGTTTCTTCCTTTACTGAACATGCATTTAATAACATGTTGAACACTGACAAGAAGGAATAAGACTGAAATTTAAAAGTTTGCAGTTGATAACACAGAACAGTACTGAACTGAACATGCATTTTACTGTTGAACAAATGAAGAACATGAATTTGATAACACCATTTATTTAGCATAATAGAAACTGGTCATTCATAGCTCCTTGATAACACACATAAGTATTTGAAAAGCATATAGTACTGAAGAGAAAATTACATCTACAGTAACTGAACTTGTCTTAACATCTAGAAATTGCAAAATACTTCATCCATTACATTAAATGGTCATTCAGGACCTGAATTTATCAAACATGTTAACTTTCTTGTGCTTATTTGCTGCAGCAGCTGCTTTCTTTTGCAGTGCAATAATTTTCTTTGCTTTCGTTGCTGCTTTCTTCTCTTCTGCAGCCCTCTTCTTTGCCTCCATTAGTTCTTGTTTTTTAGCTGCTGCTGCAAGCTTCTTGGCCTCAAATTCTTGCTCTCTCTTTTTTCTTGCCTCTGCTTTCAAAGCTTCTTTTTCTTGAGCTTTTTTGGCCTTTTCAGCTTGTTTCTTGGCAAGGAATTCACCTGCTTTTTGCAAAGCAGCAGCTTCCCTTTGTGCTAGGATTTCAGCACACCTCTTTTCATGCAATATTTCATTGGCTTGCTGCTTGGCCTCCCTCATCACTTCAACTCTAGCTGCAAGATTTCCTAATCTTGTTGCCGTGCTGCTACCTACAGATGGCATTGCAGCTCTAGCTTCTTTGAGGAAAGAGCTTTCAGGCAATGGTGTTGGCACCTTTCTTTTCCTTGGTTTAGGAGCCTGTAACAGTAGTGAAACATGAGATGTATTTCACATCAAGATCATATTTTTAACAAGGTTCAATGGATATACCTCATTTCTCATGATTTCCATCATTGAATGTGGATGAAGAGCTCCAATTGGAGGCATGTCATGTTCCTGTGTGACAACAGGCTCCTCACTTGCCTGTGTCATTGATGGTCCAGGTGCTTGTTCTTGTGTTGTAGCCTACACATTTGCAACAAGGTTAAATGGATGTATCGAGCACTGAAATATTTGCCAGAAGCTAAAATGGATGTATCGAGCACTGAAATATTAGCCACAAGCTAAAATGGATATATCGAGCACTGAAATATTTGCCAGAAGCTAAAATGGATGTATCGAGCACTGAAATATTAGCCACAAGCTAAAATGGATATATCGAGCACTGAAATTTTTGCAAATGTTACCTGTGACAGAGTAGGTTCTTGTTCTTCTTCTTCAAATGTGGCTCTTGGCCTCTTCCTCATTTTCTTCTGCATAGGTTTTGCTGCAGGTAGGCCTTGCTTGAAGGCAGAGCACCCTTTCTTATTATGTCCAGGATTGTTGCAATGGCTGCAATGAATAATTGTGCCATGTCTTGTAATCTTTTTCCCTCCTTTCTTTGCTATTACCTCCTCTAGTTGCATTCTCCTATTCTTGGCCTTTCTCCCTAGTTTCTTCTCATACAAAGGAGGCTTAATTACACAACCACCCATTTTCTGCCACTCCCTCCTGTCTTTGCAAGGCATAATAATGTAAGCATATGCTTTGGAGAAATTGCAAAGATCATAACACTTGTGCACCATTTCCTCAGGATCAATTAGTTCATCTCTATAGCAAGCTATGGAGTGGGGGCAGGGAATGCCAGTTAATTGCCACCTTCTGCATGTGCATGCCTTGAACTGCAACTCCACAATGTACTCCCTACCATGTGAAGAAACTTGGAAGATTCCCTCTCCAGCATTAGTAGGGTAACAACTATTAGACCATTCTATGTGCTTCAGAAGCCTTTTCTTGATCTTTGGCAGATTCGACCATTAAATTTCTTAGCCTCTTGCTGCTTGTTATAATGTCTGCTTGAAAGTTGTGACTTGATTCTATCAATCATGCTGATGATTGGCAAGTCTCTAGCCTCCAAAATATATCTACAAGTATTTGAAGAGATAACACATACTTAATTCATTATGAAGAGAGAACACATAGCAAGTACATGAACAATTGAAGAACACATAGCAAGTACATGAACACATAAATGTACCACTTACTTATTGAAAACCTCACAATTGTTGTTTAGTAAAATATCACATTTGGGCAAATCAGTCTGGAATGCCCTAACCCAAGTGTTAGGCCTCTTCTCTGCAAGCCAAGCATGAGCCTCACTATCAAGAAGTCTCATCTCTTCCATATATTCTTCATACTGATCAGTTGTGGTGCACCTAGCTATCTTCCAGAGCTGGTTTTTCAGAACATCTCCTCTATATTTCTCTCTGAAATTCTGCCAAAGGTGCCTGACACAGAATCTGTGTTCTGAGTCATGAAAATGCTGCAATACAACATTTGTTAGGCCCTGCAAGTTTTGTAAGTTAGCCAGTAAGTAAGTGAATATCAGACATGACAGTATGTATGTAAGTAACTATGTACATATCTTTACCTTTTGCTTATCAGACATGACAGTCCATGCTGAGGTGTTCTGAATCCCAAGATCGTGTTTCAGTGTTCTCATAAACCAGCTCCAAGTGTTAGTATCTTCGACATCTACAATGCAGTGTGCCACAGGATAGATACAATCATTAGGATCCATGCCAACTGCAGACAGAAGCACACCTCCATACTTAGTTTTCAAATGACATCCATCAAAACAAATTATGGGCCTACACCCTGCAAGGAATCCTCTTTTACATGCATCAAAACTGAAGTAGCATCTGTTGAACCTTGATTCATTGTCCAATTGAATGAAAAATGTGCTGCCAGGGTTGGATCTTCTAACTTCATTTGCATAATCCCAAAGCATGTTGTACTATGCCTCCTCATCTCCATGGATTATCTTCAATGCATATCTCCTTGCTCTGCTTAGTTTACTACAAGAAGCTGCCATATTCCACTCCTTTTGAACTAACCTCCCAAAATTTCTCAAATTCATTCCTTGATCTGCCCTGAAGTGCTCCAAGTACTTTTCTGCAAGATATCTAGCAGTAAATGCCTTTACTTTCCACTTCTTAGAACATTTGTGTTCATCATTGTAACTCTTGATGACCATGCAGTTTGTTCTGCTATCATAACTACACCAAATGTTCCAGGGGCAGTGGGACTGACATTTTGCTGAAATTCTTTTCCTGTCATTTACTGGCAATTTGATGTCAAATCTATTTTTGCAAGCATATTCTCTCACTGCTTTTCTAAACAATTCTGGTGAATGGAAAACTTGTCCAATTTTGAATTGTGGATCATGCAAATCTTCCTTCCTAAAGCTTTTAAATTTGTACTTTGCACCTGCTTCATCATCAGAATCTGGGAGCTCTAGGTCTTCTTCATCTGATCCTTGTACAGGGTCTGACTTTGCTCTAATATGAACATCAGTAGGCTCCTCCACTGTCTCCTCTTTAAGATCATCATCTAAATCACTGACATTATAATCACTATCTACAATCTCATCAGCATAGTCTGATCCTTGTTCACTCCCAATTACTTCAGCATCAGAAACTGACCCTTCACTGTCATATGCAACAGAGCCATCCTCTTCACCCTGCTCCACATCTTCCTCCTCATTTGCAACTGCTTCTTCTGCTGCTTGCTCTGCAACTGCTTCTTCTGCTGCTTGCTCTGCAACTGCTTCTTCTGCAGAATTTGTTCCTTCTGGTTCTTGCTCTGCAAGTGCTTCTTCTGCAGCTTGTTCTGCAGCTTCTTCTTCTGCTAGGTCTGCATCATCTGCAATGGTGACATGAGTGACAAACGTACACTGCATTTTTTCCACTGCTTCCTCCTTAATTTTCCTATCCAATAAATCCTGCTGAATCTTCTTCTTATGCTTCTCTAGTGCTTCCTCCTTAATGATCTGAATTGGTTTGATAGGACTAACAACAGTAGGCAGGTCTGCTACAGGAAACTCTATCACATCATCCCAGTCAAACTGCCTGAAACTCTCATCATGATCAAGATACATTTGCAAAAACTTGTGCCCAAATGTTACATGTGCCCTCATGTTAAGACAGTTGTCATTGCAAGTTATCTTCACAAGACCACCTTCAGTCATTGGTTTACCAGGCATGCAGTAATACATTTGCAATCTCCCCTTCACTTCATAGCCCAATTCTTCTACCAGATCTTCTAACTTCTCGACAGTAAGTGTATCCCCCTCCACATAATCATACCACATGTTTTCTCTATTGACATATGCACGATTTTTACCAACTCCAAGGAAATAACCACCAAAATTGATGCAAAGACTGAAGTTTGATAAGTAGTCAATTTCATCTGCAGATTTACATAAAACCCTAGATTAACTGCCTAAAATCCATAGCAGAACGGAAACCCTAGCAGTAACATCAAAATCTGAAGGCAAATAAGAGCGTGCAACCACCTAATCGACCTCAAATCGATTAGATTCAGAGAGAAAAGGGCGGTTTTACAGAGGTTCAGGGAGAAAATAGGGGTTTACCATACACAGGTGGTGGGTCTCCTTCTGCTCGGCGACGAGGCGCCATGGTTCAAGTCGTCGACGAACTCTCTGGCCGCCGTCGCTCCGTCGGTGGATGCCTCCGCCGGCGGCGACGAAACCCTAGCCGATCAGCACCGCGATCGCTTCCCCTTTCCTTTCTCTTCTCCTATGCCTCGGAGGCGTCGATGAAAAGGTGAAGCG
>NC_041382.1:693175845-693189873 GCF_002162155.2 Triticum dicoccoides | reverse complement strand
GATTTTTACCAACTCCAAGGAAATAACCACCAAAATTGATGCAAAGACTGAAGTTTGATAAGTAGTCAATTTCATCTGCAGATTTACATAAAACCCTAGATTAACTGCCTAAAATCCATAGCAGAACGGAAACCCTAGCAGTAACATCAAAATCTGAAGGCAAATAAGAGCGTGCAACCACCTAATCGACCTCAAATCGATTAGATTCAGAGAGAAAAGGCGGGTTTTACAAAGGTTCAGGGAGAAAACAGGGGTTTACCATACACAGGTGGTGGGTCTCCTTCTGCTCGGCGACGAGGCGCCATGGTTCAAGTCGTCGACGAACCCTCTGGCCGCCGTCGCTCCGTCGGTGGATGCCTCCGTCGGCGGTGACGAAACCCTAGCCGATCAGCACCGCGATCGCTTCCCCTTTCCTTTCTCTTCTCCTCTGCCTTGGAGGCGTCGATGAAAAGGTGAAGCGTCTCGACCGAACAGGGGGGGAAATGCAAAATAGCTCGGTCGCTGCTCGCTTCTTTAAGTTTTGTCGACGTGTCATGTCCAGCTGGCGAGTCAAAGCGGGTTTCTGGTCAAATCGGGCCGATACGAGCCGAAACGGTATGGGTTACCGTATAGTGACCCGGTTCAGCGAGCCCGGTGACCGTAACTTGCGATTTCGTGAATACAGTGACCAAAGTGAACCCTAGAGTCAAGTTCAGTTACTGTAGATGTAATTTTCTCGCGGCGGGGCGTTCGCGCCGGCAACGTCTTGTCCACTGTGTCTCCTTCTTCTTCCTTTTCTTCCTCGGTGTGCGCCAGAGAGAGAAGTACAGAGAGGGAGAGAGCTCCGGCGAGCTAGGGCGCGGCCTTGGTTCCAACACCCTGTACGGCCTGAGGGCGGCGAAGGCATCGTGGAGGTCCTCGCAGTCGTGGATGAAGGTGCGGCCGACGACGGGAGGCGCGTGTGGAGCACGCGCCATCGCAGGCGGCATGGTGGACGGTCACGCAAAAGCACAAATGGCGAGGCCGCCACGGCGCAGCAGGCTGGCCTGCAGAGCGAGCACCACGCCGCGTCGCCGCCTTCCAGCAGTCGTTGCACGAGCAGGGGAGTCCTGGCAAGCTCCGTCGGCTCGTCTATGCCGATAAGAGCGTAGTCGGCCATGGTGAAGCTGACGCCGTCGCCGGGCTGGTAGTGGAGCTCGTGCCAGTTGGGCGCCATGGTGCGTAGGACGCGAGCCATCATCGGCTGGCTAGTTGCCTGGTCTCTCGCGACACGACAGGAGCAGCGAAGATGTCCCGATGAACTCACAGGTACGTGACCCGGAACTCGTCGCGGCCGAGCTCCCTGTCCAGCGCGTACTTGCGGTCGATCCCGTCGATCACGTCCCAGCCCTCGTCACCCAGTGCAGCCAGCCGCTTCCATCCGCCGCCGCCAGGGGCGGAGGGACGGCGCCACTGCCGGGGACAACAGGTTACACGTGCGCAAGGTCGCCACTCGCCAGGAACAGGGATCGCGAAGCCGCCCCTGCTACCTCATCCAACCGCGGGCGCGCACTAGGACATCGTTAGCCTCGCCAAGCTAATTAGTGTGAAAAAGAGAGAAACGGGAAAAGTTAAGTGGGACTGAAATTCAATTCGCTTTCGGTCATACTTGCTCCGTTTTCAAATTACTCGTCGTGGTTTTAGTTCAAAAACCACGACGAGTAATTTGAAACAAAGGAAGTATTTTTGGGCCATCCAGAGTTTGACAACTGTCACCTGTCTCCGCTTCCTGTCCTTCGATTGTAGCTGTTGTTGTCCCACCTTCCCTCTCTTCCTTTTAAACGGGCCTGCAAGAAATAAAAAAGCCGACCCAAAAAGAAAGTAAAAGGGTCCCCGGGTTTACAACCCAAAAAGAACTCCTACCTCCTGTGACTGCGAGCAACCACTCCCTCTCCCTACATTCTCAGCATCTGCACGTAAACATGGGGGGAACTAGCTGAACCTTTGGAACAAACATAAGGGGAACTGGTTGAAACTTGGGGGAACTGAAATTTACTGTAAGCAGTGATCAGGATTAGCAATTACAATGAGTTTTTACAGTGCATTTGCAGTAGATTTAGACTGGAAAATTAGAAGAAAAAAGTAATTATAGTAAAGACAGTAGAATTACTCAATTTACAGTGTAAATTACATAGAATAAATTCTAAGACTGGAATTTCGACTGTAATTATACCGGAATTTACCTATTACCATGTATATTTTTGGTTTTGATTGATCTAGGTTATTACCACGTATATTTTTGGTTTTTGTTGATCTATGATTTTCTCATTGATTATGAAAAGAGACGCCGTGTCCTAATTACTCTCTCTCTCACACACACACAAAAGCGACAACACATACATAATAGGCCAATGCAGTAGAACCGTCCAGCGGTGCATCTCCCTGACATCTCGTGGCGACACGCATTCACCAAGCGGCCATGGCAGCCTGTTGTGACTTGCAAGCTGCACCTTCCTGGACCACGAACATCAGGTGGCATTGGACGAACTAATACCCCTGGTACGTCCCGGTCTTTCTCCTCTGCATTCTACCATGTCGCCCTCGGTTTCCCCTCGAATAAATCTTCACCCAAACGAACTTCAAAATAAACTGTTGGCCGAGAGTTGCAACTCACCGCGTCACCCTCAGTTGGTGGGCATCATTTATGTCGATGCTGCTCTTCACGCTACTCAACTTGATATTTGGGTGGGGGCCACGGCATTGGCGTTCGTGAATGAATGAACGCCATGGCCGAGGTTGTTGGAGCGCGGCATCGAAGCCTATGAAAGGAAGCAACGCACCGTAGTGTGTTATTCGGCTAGGTATGTAATTTATTCTTTGAGATACCGGTGCTGTTCTTCTCATTCGTTTTGTATGCTTTCGGTACGTAAAGACCAAACACGAGTTCCTTTCTGCCCATGGGATCAGGCTGTTCCAGTTCGTAATAGACAGCTAGAAGGTGCAAAAATTGGATGGGAAGCTCCAGCCGTTGGCCCCCCCTAGGAGGCAGGGCGAGCCGCCGGACGAGGAGGAAGACCCCCCGATCTTCATGCGCCTCGGGGTCCAGGAGCTTCCCCGGCGGCGTGAGAAGGAAGGGGGAGCGGGGTACTCGAGGCGCGGCGTGTTGTCGCCCTCGATGTACTCGAGGACGGCCTCCAACGTGCGCCCGGGCACGCCCCACCACCGACGCCGGCCGGCGGAGTTGAGCCTGCCGGAGGGCTCTACATCGTTGGTAGCCTCGAGCTGCTGGGCGTGACGGCGGCGGAAGTAAGGCTCCCAGAGTGGGCTGTCGAGGACGTACCGCGGCCCCTCTCTCGCCGCCCGCGGCAGGTTCGAGCGGATGCGTGCGATCTCCGCACGCCGCGCCGCGCCGGTGGGCACCGGGGGCACCGGCACGCCGCCGGCGCTGATCCTCCACGCGCCGGGCACCCGCATGTCCGGCGGGACCGGGTACTCGGCCTCGTAGAGGAGGCGAGCCTCGTCCTCGTGAAGATGGCGGTGGCCGTTCGCCGCCGCGCCGTCGCCTGGGTAGCGCTCGGCCATGGGTGATGAACTGGAGACGGCGAGAGAGAGGAGAGGAGGAACGACGACGGCGAGAGAGTGTGATTGCCGAGCACGCTGGTGCGCGTCTTATATAGACCGAGGCGCCGCCCATACGCGTGTCCGCCATGTGCACGCGTGGCGGGCGAGGGAGGCCGAGGGACGCGCGTCATCCGGCCTTCACTGCGCCGCCCGTGAGGCATCAATGGCGCAGGCTGACCGGCGCGGCAGCGCGGCAGCTTTGGCATTGATTCGCCGCGGGAAACGAGGCGATGAGGACGACGAAGGGCCGAGAAGAGAGCCGTGTCGCTGACGCGGCGGGCCCGCGGCTTTTTCGCGCCAAAAAAGTTCGCCCGGCGCCCCCGGGCGCTCCCCAGCGCGCCGGGTTCGGCCTGGGTCCGCCGGCGCTGTTTTCGGCCCAAGCCGGCGAAAATCGGGCTTCTGGGGGCGCGACTGGGCCGATTTTTCGGCACCGGCGCAAAAAAAAACGCCTAGGAAGGCTTTTCTGGGGGCGCGGCTGGAGATGCCCTTATGATATGGACATCCTTGGCTAAATTTACTCAAAGCTATTTACATATGTCTAATTATTGGAGTCTATTTTCTTCACCCGATATTCATTAATCCACGGTTTTACTTGCTTCTATAGCTTCATACTATATATGAGATTCGTATTATTTATCCATTCTTGGTTTTTTTGGAGGTTCTACTTTCTCTTAAGAAAAGTTCATTGTTGATGTAGGTGTGGCCTCACTGCCCACCCCAGTTTTATGCTCGGTGATGTTTTACCTCTCCTTTCCCTCTGTCTCATGTCCTTAGATTGTTTGTACATGGGGCTAAATGGCAGTTTGATTGTGTAAAAAGGTATGTGAGTTCCTTAGAAAAAGCATTGGCGCTTGGAATATATATGTGAAACTATTATCTTATTTGGCTATAAGACATTTCAGATCGACTATGGCCGGATGTGCGGCGAGCGGGCGTGGGGAGGCGTGCGCAGCATGGTTACGGCAGGGAGGCCGCGGATCTGGCGGCTCCGCGCGTTTTTGAGAGGTGCGGCGGCTGCTGCACCACGACGAGGAGCCGGTGGACGTCGACCGGAGATTGTGTGCTGCGCAGTGCTTCGGATCTGCTCGGATTCGAAGGTGTGGAGGAGCTCCGGGCGAAAGTCCAGCACTGACTTTGGGTCGATGCCGGCAACAGCGGCGCCATGGCCATGGTGCCGTTCTCCTTCTTGAAGGTGTAGCCGTGGAGCTCCATTACACGACTCTCCGGGAGAAATCTTTAGCTTCGGATGGTCGAAGCGGGCGATGCCGACGGCTACGTTGTTCCCTTCTTTGAGGCATCGCCTTGGAGAGTCAGCATATTGCGGTTTGCACGGATCTCTTCGTCGGCGGGGACAGTGGACGTCGTGGCGGCGGCTCCGAGTGGTTTTTGTTTGTGCGCCGAGATGGCGATCTCGGGAACAATGCGAGTGGCGGCTCTATGAGGTGGGGCTCGCTCTCGACATTGGTTGGGTGGCATCCTTGTCCCACTTGGGCGGTGGGGGTGTCGGCTCGGTCGATGCGCCCCAGAGGGGGCGGTCTGACTCTACGTCGGGGCGGCGGCCTCGGATGTGGTGCAACGTTCGTGGTCTGCGAGAAGTTGCCCTAAGCATCGTGGGCTGCGGGCAGCTGGGCTGTGCGGCGTTGCTGCTCGAGGAGAGCGGTGGTATGTCGAGGCGGCGGCCTCGGAAGGCGGTGCTGGTGGAGTGCGCTGGGCGCGACGGAGCGGTGGATGTCGGGGCGGCGGCCCCGAGAGGATCTCTGTGGCGACCAGGCTTCTGTGGCAACGATGATGGTGGGAGCAATACCAGGCTTCTCCGGCGTGTCCGCGGTTTTGCTTCGGTTTGTTTGTTGTTGTGGAGTCGAAGCTGCGGCGGCGGGGCCCTGTGGTATACGATGACTGGCTGCAAGTGGCCCGTTCGGCGATTTTCTGTGGCACCAGCTTCCGCATGATTTTGTTCTTCTGAGTTCTCCGTCGAAGTTGGAGTTGCGTTGTCTGGCTCTTCTAAGTTCTCCGTCAGAGTCGGAGTTGCGTTGTCTGGCCGCAGGTCGACATGTTATCGATTAGGGTAGGCTTTGCCCTGAGTGCTTTTGTCTCTGGGGTGGGCTTGACTCTTGTTGTTCTGGTTTTTGCCCGGTTTTTCGTAATTAACTGGACAATTCTCTTCTGCTTAATTAATAGATGAGGCAATCTTTGCCTCCGTTTCAAAAGAAAAAAGATTAAACACGTAGATTGGCAGTAAAGTTTCTCCAAGATCTCTTGCTAACGAAACTCTTCCCTTGCATGTACGAATGTACATGGTCGTGTTATGTGCATAAACAGATATCAGTGGCCAAGAACAATTATCAAACTGGTGATTGACCGGAAATGACAAATCTATCTATAAATATAGATACACCAGTGGCCAAGATCTAAAACACACACACCTCTAACACTATTTCACTTCGCACACTACCAGACTTTCAATGGCACAACCAACCATCTTTCTGTCCCAACTCCTCCCCGTTGGTGTTGGTGGTAGTTTGTCCGGATCCTTGGCATAGTAAGCGATGTTGTCACAACTCCTCCACTCTCTTTCACGTGGAAAGAAACTTCCTTGCATGTTGCTATGACCTCCCTATAGCTTCTACAAATAAGAAAGTACAAGGACCTGCATGAACTTGCTAAATATACAGATACTTTCACGCCATCAGCTCGCTTTCAAAGCGCATTGTTCCCGTTTCCCTCATTACAAAAGCAACACAGACGCACACAAACAGGCTTTGATGGGCGCGGCGGCCTTTGCGCGCTAGTATGTAAAACTTGTGTTAAGTTACTGGGAACGAAACTGATGTGACTTAATGGATAGGGCTAGTAGAATACTCCTAGTGGCCAAGTGGCACATAAACAGAAAACCACAGAGGTGGCTGATAAAATCAAATGACGCAGGCGGTTGCAGGCACATACTCAAATCATCCATCTAATAGACTAGTAGTACTATACTACTGTACTCCCTCCGTTTCTTTTTACTTCGCATATAAGATCACAAAGTTTGACCAAATTTATATAAAAAAATATGAACATCTACAATACTGAAACTAGATAGAATGAACATACGTTTCATGGTGCATCTGATAGTATTGATTTCATATTGTGAATGTTTATATTTTTTAATATAAAGTTAGTCAAACTCTACAAAGCTTGACTTTGACCAAACCTTATATGCGGACTAAAAAGAAACGGAGGGAGTACTTCGTAAGAGCTACGAATCTGATCTAGTTCAGTATTCATTGCAGCAGCAAAAGTGCTGGAATCCATGAAAAGGCATCTTGAAGAAATGGAAGCTCCAAGGACGAAAAGCCAGGCCCAATATGCATCTTCTTAAACCTGCAAAAGTAAAATCATACAATCGCTGTTAGGGTGTGCATATAATTTGGTTACCTTTGACAGAAAAGATATCAAGTTATATGCAATTATAAACAAAGATTAGGATAGTATACCTCGGTAATCAATCCTATAGCTTTGGCAATGCGTATCTTCTTTCTGATATACTCGTCAAAGAATTTGGGTTTTATCCTCTGTAAATAAATGATTTTTTCTTAGCGTAACGGTACCTTTGAAATAATATGTATACATATATATCATATCAAGATGCAATTTCTTTCGAGTACAGTACCAGCTTTTTAACTTTCTCTGTAATCAACTCCTGAGCTTTCTCCTCTGATACCTAAGGCAATCAGACGTGAAATCAAATCAAATATAAGAACATTTAATCCATTGGATCAATCCCACACACATATCACAGTACTTACTTCCTTGGGAACACTTGCCGTGCAATGAAGAAACTGAAAAGGTGAAGAAAAGAAGCAAAAGAGATAAGCATGCACGTTACAAATTCTGGGCTTCCAACTATCTGTGAAGCAAAAGAGATAAGCATGCATGTTGCAAATTCTGAGCTTACAATTATCTCTGAAGAAGAGCGTACCTCTAGTTTCATAAGGGAATGGTCATACTCTATGGCATACTTGATGCTATCTTGCCGCGACGGACACTTGTTCAGTAAATAGACTTCCTTCAAAGCATTTTCGAAACTCTCCTGTGCATTGTTGAGAAATGAGAATTACATGGATACTCAAAAAAAAAACAAGCATTACTGTATACATATACAGGGTTCATAAGCAACACGAATTAATCAGAATTACATGGATACTCAATAAGTGTGAAGAAGACTGGGTTACAATACTGAATTAATCAGAATTACATGCATACTCAATAAGTGTGCAGAAGACCGGGTTACAATACTGAATGCTAACCTTTTGTTGAGTGACTCGCTTCCATATCTCGAAATGGAGACCATCGGATCCGTTACACCACCTAGCCTCAATGCCCATGTAAGTAAGACAATCCTGCATCGAAATAATCAAACTGTTAAATGCAAAACCATGCCAAAATTAAGTTAGTGATTATGCTAGAGATCATACACTGAAGCCAATACGAACTAAATGAGTTGTGATCTTGGGAAAGCGAGTGGCAATCTTAGTTGCTTGATAAATTCCTCTGGTCCGTATTTTGCTTGCCTAAAGAACAGAGGAAATACCATTGATAACGTAACATATACAGAAAATTGCCATTCCATGATTTTTGTGCAGTCATGTACTTACAGTAGGAGAAGTATCGTTAACCGGTAGACAATCTTTCAACCACTGTATCAAGATAAAAAGAGAGGTTGTTAGTCCCATAATAAAAATCTAATGATTGCAGGAATGCTAGTCTTGCTTGATTTTGCGACGCACACCTTAAGTTCCCTTAATAATGTTTCAAAGTACTCGATGTATTCATGTTGCATCTCATAGCTATGAAAGTAACTGCGGTACAACTCCCAATCAGCATACTCCCAATCAAAAACAGCACCCTACATGAAAATGAAGGGAAAGAGGAAACATGATTTAGAATGACAAATAACATATGCCTTAATTAATATAATAATATAAATAGAGAGAAGATGACAAAAACAAGGTTTGATACAGGACAAGCAAAAATGTACTAATATTCGTAAAAGAGTATGTTGGTTCTCTTTAAAAGAAAATATTAAGTCACAGTACCATTTCCAACAGAAAAATATGCATAGAACTACTTTAGCAAAAGAAATATGAGCATCAAGAAAGGTAATAAAGCGGAAAGAAAAATATCCTGGTTGGCACTATGTTGAAGTAGTTAGCTGGCCAGTTTTTAACAGAGGCCGATAACTCAATGATGTACCTTTTCCAGCATAAAACATTATGAAATGGACCATCTAAGGAAAAGATAATTAACACCCAGTAAACATATCATGAACTCATCAATAACTCCACATAAATTGCTCTGTAATGTAGATCCTTACATAATAGATAACTTTTAAACCCTTTCTGAAAACAGGCCACGCAGATCATTTGTGTATATCATGGTGTTGAAATTATGATGAATGGTTCTAAATAGCCATACTAACACAGTGGAACACCAAAGGCAATTAAATGATTACAGGAACACTCAATGATCAGTTTATATACGTACATGATCCCGAGGCACTAGACGCTGGTAGTCATTCAGGCAAGCAAGCTTGCAGAGTTCAGGGTGGAAGAACCAGTCTAATACACCTTCTTCCTCCAAGAACCTAAAATATTGCATCTTCACGAGGAAATCTGTAGGAAATTCGTCCCTGTCAAGAAGCTCCACAGGGCAATCTTTCAGTTTATCATGGCACAACTCATTCTTAGACTCCTTTTGTGACAACTGCAGTCAATGATATCACCATTGGAATTAGATATGGATTATGAGATAAAAAACAGCATAAGCAGGATAGAACAAACTAACATCAATTCGCAAAACGCAAATGTATGGATTGATCCTTGAACAGCATTTGATGACTGAAAAATAGAGGCATGGATGGATGAAACCTTGTAGGATCTGATGCGATACACCGCGTGGCGGATGTCCATGTCATAAAGATCTGTATCATCCAATCTGATGGAAGTATCAACGGAGGGGTCGGAAGGCAGATTCATCAAGCATTTATAGTACTCCTCAAAGCCAATATCATCTCGCACTCCCAACTTGTTCAACTTTTGGGTTATGTACTCCACTTCTTTATCTATCTTGATTGCGGCAGATTCTTCCCTCTGTTCCGGGGTGGCAACAGTGTTGCCATGGTCGTTAGTATCGATGGGACGACTGGTACATTCATCGGAACAGTGGGAACTCGTTCTTGCTTTGAGTAGTGTAGTGGTTCTTTTCGCTGGAAAAGACGCATTGCCTTTCGTGTGCTTTTTCTCTCCGGCAAGATGTGCTTCAGTTTTGTGCTTCTTCTCTCCAGCAAGTCGTGCTTCAGTCTTGACAGGCCGCTGGATACCATGCGTCTGCCCGCGGAGTTGATCAGGGGGGCATGTCTTCTCCTTTGCATTATGCGCCTGTGGAATCAGGCCTGTACCCACCTTCTCCCTTTGCTTCAGCGACATCTCTCCGGCAAGACTCTTGACAGGCCGCTGGATACCCTGCGTCTGCCGGCGGAGCAGATCAGGGGGGCAAGTCTTCTCCTTTGCATTATGCTTCTGATGTATTGAGGTTGTATCCCCCTTCTCCCCTCGCTTTTGCGACATCTCTCTACGGAAGCCCATAACCAGCGATGATGATCTCTCCTTTGCACTATCCAAACCCCTCTGTCGAATTCGATCCGGAGGTGCTAAGTGCTCCTGCACGATGTTCTCGTCTGCGAGGACATGCTTCGGCCCCATCGCGCCGCAAGTAGCCGCCTTATCCTTTGCGTGGTACGGCATCGTGCTCGCGGCCGCCTTGCCCTTTGCGTGGTGCGGCGTCGCGCTGGTAGCCGCCTTGTCCTTTCCGTGACACCGCTGCATCTCTCCAAACCCTAACCAACAACGGAGGTTGAACACACATCATCGATAATGTTAACAAAAAAAATCCAAAAAAAGGGGGTATAAGGCCAGAGGGGTACCGGCGGTGGCGACCCGACGGCAATCTCGGCGACCGCCGCGGAGGTGGCTACGAGACAGAGCGAATCGATCTGAGACGAGCCAAGGAGACAAGACGCGCTAGAAGAAAACTCGGAGGCCCGAAGCGTCGCGGGAGGAATAGGAAGGGGAAGAACGGGAGGAAGATCTTTGAATCCGTATAAACCTGTAGCAGCAGCAGCCGCCGCCGCGTGGGTCGAGACTCGGGAGCGAGGTAGGACAAGAATCGATTTCTCTTTTTTTTTTTAGGAAAAAAGGAATCGATTTCTTTTATTTGGGGACGGAGGAGGCCGCAGGTCAGTATCGGATATCCTTTTCCCTGGCGTGTATGAGATGATCTCCTCTGGGCCGGGTCAGATTCGATACTACTCCTCCGGTTTTCGGGCTGACCCATTAAAGAATAGGGAGCTGCACCTAATAATGTGTTCTCGCGTTATTTCTATCGGGGTTTTTTATATTTCTGTTCGTTTTCTTTTATATACTTTTACAAATTTCAAAAAAAATGTTCAAGAATTTAGAAAATATTTGTGCATTTCAGAAATGCCCAGATATTGAAGAAAAAAGTTCACATATCCAAAAAAGTGTTCACAAATTCAAAACATGTTCGTCATTTTAAAAATGTTCGTGATTTTGAAAAATGTTCGCAATTCCAAAGAAGTTCATGAATTCAAAATACGATTGCGTATTTAAATATTCTTGCAAATTCAAAAAATAATGTGAGTTCAGAAAAATGTTCTCAAGTTCAACAATTGTTCGTGCATTCAAAACAAAAATTAAAAGAGTTCACCAATTGAAAAAAAACTGCAAATTTCAAAAAGTTGTTTGCATACTAAAAAAATGTTTCTCTCCCAGTCTGTCTAGTTCTCACCCTCCCAGAAAAGAAGGGAAAGATTGCGATGTCTGTGAATTCAAATAAAGATTGCGAGTACGAAAAATCTTCGCGGGATTGGAACGATGTCTGTGAATTCAAATAATGTTTGCATATTAAAAAGATGTTAGCAAATTCAAAATAGGTAGGAGAAAATAGAAAAGTATCATCAAATTTAAAAATGTTCATAAATTCAAAAAAATACAAATTCAAAGTGCTCATGGAATTGCCAAAATATTCGTGAGTACAAAAAAATTTACGGGATTTTGAAAATGAAAAATGCATAAAAACGACATAAAAAAGAAATGCTGGAAAGGGAGTCTCTAGTTGGGTCGGCCCATGCGCAGCCGCACTTATGGGGTACGGGATAGGTCGCTGTCGTGTGGGCTTCGTATTGGGAAGCGCTAGGCATCAGACTACTGCAAATTTGCACCTATTAGACTAATCCATAGCCAATGGATAGGAAAGTGTTGGAGCGTGGGATTAGAACGCCCTGTTACGTGGGAGTTTCCACCTGATTAGGAGATAAGTCCTTGATTGATTTTATCACTTTCCTTACTAATTGCTTCCAGAAAAATCTGCCCTAAAAAATCCGTCCTAATTAACTCCTTCAAGATCCATTTTATGTTCCAAATATAGATTCTAATTTTTTTTGCGTATATTGTTTGTTATTTCTTAGAACTGGATGTTTGAAGCAAAACATTGGAACATAGGCTATTCAAAATCTGAGTGCTTGAAGCACAGTACACCAATGTTGGAAGCATAACTGATTAATGCAGAAGGAGAAGTGTATCCAGCCATGTATGAAGCGTGATGCACCATTGTAGGAAGCATGATTAGTGTGTAAGAAAAACTTTGTGCCTTATCTTCTCATACTCGTTGTTTCCATCGTATGCTCCGATTCCATAGGTCCTTCGTATGCGTGATATTATTTGGGCGTGGAAGCACTTGTGTGGTGGTGAGCTAGGTAGGAAGCACATACTGTGATAGGTGGAAACATGGTTTACTAAAATTGAAAGCATATATTACTTGAACTGTGTACATAAAGGACTTGTGTGGTAGTAAGGACTAGGAATTGAACCATTCATTCAGTTTCGTGCTTCCACGTCAATCGGAGATTCTTTCGATTTGGCAAAATCTTATGTATAGTGCACCATTTCTATTCTTTTTTGTTTCTGGCACAATGAAGATGTATTTTAGAGAACAATAAATTGTTTCCAATGTTCCATTAAATTGCTTCCTAGGAAACAAATATTTCTTATCAAGTAGTCTTATTTACCATTGAAACTACATTGGTTTAAAACCAAAAATACTAATGCTTCCAAAGAAATGACAATATGCGTCCAAAGAAATAACAATTTCGGACACTACCAAGTCGATGGCCGACATGCTTCCTTTTCAGTGTTGGCCATGCTTGCTACTGATGCTAGTTATGCTTCCCTGTGATGATAGTCATGCATTTTTCAAATGGTGGGTGTTTTTCCTTCCATCACCACGTGGTGAGCGGCATCAAGGAGTGACATGAATAGAGAAAGGCCAACGATGCCATTAGCTAAGGTCCTCGTTGAAAACAAAGTAGTTCAGTTGAGAATGCGAGGCATGGTTTCATGTAGCTAGGCGCAGGAGCTCCCGTCGTTTGATGATCCCTACCCGATGCATGTTGAGCGTCCATGCTAGGATGGCGTCAGGTCCAACTACTGAGGGGACGACATCCCGATGTGGAGTATCATGGAGTATATCATGTGACGGTTGGCACCACAATACCATCTACTGTGGTGATGCAAGTGCGAGGACCTTGTCCCTCGCACCATCGCCATATGGACAGAAGTGTTGCTTCTTACAAACTTCTTCTTTGCTTCCTGTAATCCAAGTACATAATCATGCGATGGAGCTAGCAAAATCTTATGAACAAATCAAAGATAAATGGATAAGAACTCTACATACTACAATGCTTCAACGACGGAAATATCCCTACGGAAAAAAGAACAATACCTAGGTCAGAACCTGTTGGGAACGCAATAATTTCAAAAAAATTCCTACGATCACGCAAGATCTATCTAGGAGAAGCATAGCAACGAGCAGGGAGAGTGTGTCCACGTACCCTCATAGACCGAAAGCGGAAGCGTTTTATCAACGCGGTTGATGTAGTCATACGTCTTCACGATCCGACCGATCTCAACACCGAACGTACGACACCTCCGTGTTCAGCACACGTTCAGCTCGATGACGTCCCTCGTACTCTTGATCCAGTTGAGGCCGAGGGAGAGTTCCGTTAGCACGACGGCGTGGCGACGGTGATGATGAAGTTACCGGCGCATGGCTTCCCCTAAGCACTACGACGATATGACCGAGGTGTGTAACCGTGGAGGGGGGCACCGCACACGGCTAAGAGAAACTTTGATGTACCTTTGGGGTGCCCCCCTCCCACGTATATAAAGGGGGGAGGGAGGAGGAGGCCGGCCAGGAGGAGGCACGCCCAAGGGGGGGGGAGTCCTACTCCAAGTAGGATTCGCCCCCCCTTTCCTACTTCCACAAGGAGAAGGGGGGAAGGAGAGGGAGAAGAGACTGAAAGGGGGCCCGACCCCCTAGCCCTAGCCCAAT
>NC_041382.1:693163335-693175445 GCF_002162155.2 Triticum dicoccoides | reverse complement strand
CCGAAACTTATCCGAAACGACCCGAACCATTCCGGTGTCCGAATGTAACCTTCCAATATATCAATCTTTATGTCTCGACCATTTCGAGACTTCTTGTCATGTCCGTGATCTCATCCGGGACTCTGAACAACCTTCGGTACATCAAATCACATAACTCATAATACAAATCGTCATCGAACCTTAAGCGTGCGGACCCTACGGGTTCGAGAACTATGTAGACATGACCGAGACACATCTCTGGTCAATAACCAATAGCGGAACCTGGATGCTCATATTGGCTCCTACATATTCTACGAAGATCTTTATCGGTCAAACCGCATAACAACATACGTTGTTCCCTTTGTCATCAGTATGTTACTTGCCCGAGATTCGATCGTCGGTATCATCATACCTAGTTCAATCTCGTTACTGGCAAGTCTCTTTACTCGTTCCGTAATGCATCATCCCGCAACTAACTCATTAGTCACATTGCTTGCAAGGCTTATAGTGATGTGCATTACCGAGAGGGCCCAGAGATACCTCTCCGAAACACGGAGTGACAAATCCCAATCTCGGTCTATGCCAACTCAACAAACACCATCGGAGACACCTGTAGAGCATCTTTATAATCACCCAGTTATGTTGTGACATTTGATAGCACACTAAGTGTTCCTCCGGTATTCGGGAGTTGCATAATCTCATAGTCATAGGAACATGTATAAGTCATGAAGAAAGCAATAGCAATAAACTAAACGATCATAGTGCTAAGCTAACGGATGGGTCTTGTCCATCACATCATTCTCTAATGATGTGATCTCGTTCATCAAATGACAACTCATGTCTATGGCTAGGAAACTTAACCATATTTGATTAACGAGCTAGTCAAGTAGAGGCTTATTCACACATGTACTAAGTTTCCGGTTAATACAATTCTAGCGTGAATAATAAACATTTATCATGATATAAGGAAATATAAATAACAACTTTATTATTGCCTCTAGGGCATATTTCCTTCAGTCTCCCACTTGCACTAGAGTCAATAATCTAGATTACATAGTAATCATTCTAACACCCATGGAGTCTTGGTGCTGATCATGTTTGCTCGTGAGAGAGGCTTAGTCAACGGGTCTGCAATATTCAGATCCGTATGTATCTTGCAAATCTCTATGTCCCCTTCCGAGACTTGATGACGGATGGAATTGAAGCGTCTCTTGATGTGCTTGGTTCTCTTGTGAAATCTGGATTCCTTCGCCAAGGCTATTGCTCCAGTATTGTCACAAAAGATTTTCATTGGACCCGATGCACTAGGTATGACACCCAGATCAGATATGAACTCCTTCATCCAGACTCCTTCATTTGCTGCTTCCGAAGCAGCTATGTACTCCGCTTCACACGTAGATCCCGCCATGATGCTTTGCTTAGAACTGCACCAACTGACAGCTCCACCGTTCAATATAAACACGTATATATCCGATTTGTGACTTAGAGTCATCCGGATCAGTGTCAAAGCTTGCATCGACGTAACCATTTACGACGAGCTCTTTGTCATCTCCATAAACGAGAAACATATCCTTAGTCCTCTTCAGGTATTTCAGGATGTTCTTGACCGCTGTACAGTGATCCATTCCTGGATTACTTTGGCACCTCCCTGCTATACTAATAGCAAGGCACACATCAGGTCTGGTACACAGCATTGCATACATGATAGAACCTATGGCTGAAGCATAGGGAATGACTTTCATTTTCTCTCTATCTTCTGCAGTGGTCGGGCATTGAGTCTAACTCAACTTCACACCTTGTAACACAGGCAAGAACCCTTTCTTTGCTTGATCCATTTTGAACTTCTTCAAAACTTTATCAAGGTATGTGCTTTGTGAAAGTCCAATTAAGCGTCTTGATCTATCTCTATAGATCTTGACGCCCAATATGTAAGCAGCTTCACTGAGGTCTTTCATAGAAAAAATCTTATTCAAGTATCCCTTTATGCTATTCAGAAATTCTATATCATTTCCAATCAACAATATGCCATCCACATATAAGATTAGAAATGCTACAGAGCTCCCACTCACTTTCTTGTAAATACAGGCTTCTCCAAAAGTCCATATAAAACCATATGCTTTGATCACACTATCAAAACGTTTATTCCAACTCCGAGAGGCTTGCACCAGTCCATAAATGGGTCGCTGGAGCTTGCACACTTTGTTAGCATCCTTTGGATTCATAAAACCTTCTGGTTGCATCATATACAACTTTTCTTCCAGAAATTCATTCAGGAATGTAGTTTTGACATCCATTTGCCAAATTTCATAATCATAAAATGCGGCAATTGCTAACATGATTCGGACAGACTTAAGCATCGCTACGGGTGAAAAAGTCTCATCGTAGTCAAGTCCTTGAACTTGTCGAAAACCTTTCACAACAAGTCGAGCTCTGTAAACAGTAACATTACCGTCAACGTCATTCTTCTTCTTGAAGATCCATTTATTCTCTATGGCTTGCCGATCATCGGGCAAGTCAACCAAAGTCCATACTTTGTTCTCATTCATGGATCCCATCTCAGATTTCATGGCCTCAAGCCATTTTGCGGAATCTGGGCTCATCATCGCTTCCTCATAGTTTGTAGGTTCGTCATGGTCAAGTACAATGACCCTAGAACAGGATTACGGTACCACACTGGTGCGGATCTTACTCTGGTTGACCTATGATACGTCTCCAACGTATCTATAATTTTTGATTGCTCCATGCTATATTATCTACTGTTTTGGACATTATTGGGCTTTATTATCCACTTTTATATTATTTTTGGGACTAACCTATTAACCGGAGGCCCAACCCAGAATTGCTGTTTTTTTGCCTATTTCAGAGTTTCGAAGAAAAGGAATATCAAACGGAGTCCAAACGGAATGAAACCTTCGGGAACGTGATTTTTAGGAAGATTATGATCCGGGAGACTTGGACCCTACGTTAAGAAAGAAAGGAGGAAGCCACGAGGTAGGGGGCGCGCCCTCCACCCTCGTGGGCCCCCTGTTGCTCCACCGACGTACTCCTTCCTCCTATATATACCTACGTACCCCCAAACGATCAGATACGGAGCCAAAAACCTAGTTCCACCGCCGCAACCTTCTGTACCCACGAGATCCCATCTTGGGGCCTGTTCCGGAGCTCCGCCGGAGGGGGCATCCATCATGGAGGGCTTCTACATCATCACCATAGCCTCTCCGATGAAGTGTGAGTAGTTTACCTCAGACCTTCAGGTCCATAGTTAGTAGCTAAATGGCTTCTTCTCTCTTTTTGGATCTCAATACAATGTTCCCCCCTCTCTTGTGGAGATCTATTTGATGTAATCTTCTTTTTGCGGTGTGTTTGTTGAGATCGATGAATTGTGGGTTTATGATCAATATTATCTATGAACAATATTTGAATCTTCTCTGAATTCTTTTATGTATGATTCGTTATCTTTGCAAGTCTCTTCGAATTATCAGTTTGGTTTGGCCTACTAGATTAATCTTTCTTGCAATGGGAGAAGTGCTTAGCTTTGGGTTCAATCTTGCGGTGTCCTTTCCCAGTGACAGCAGGGGAAGCAAGGCACGTATTTTATTGTTGCCATTGAGGATAACAAGATGGGATTTTATCATTGTGCATGAATTTATCCCTCTACATCATGTCATCTTGCTTAAGGCGTTACTCTGTTTTCATGAACTTAATATTCTTGATGCATGCTGGATAGCGGTCGATGAGTGGAGTAATAGTAGTAGATGCAGACAGGAGTCGGTCTACTTGTCTCGGACGTGATGCCTATATACATGATCATACCTAGATATTCTCATAACTATGCTCAATTCTGTCAATTGCTCAACAGTAATTCGTTCACCCACCGTAAAATACTTATGCTCTTGAGAGAAGCCTCTAGTGAAATCTATGCCCCCCGGGTCTATCTTCATCATATTAATCTTGCAACACTTAGTTATTTCCTTTGCTTTTTTACTTTGCTTTTATTTTACTTTGCATCTTTATCACAAAAATACCAAAAATACTATCCTATCATATCTATCAGATCTCACTCTCGTAAGTGACCGTGAAGGGATTGACAACCCCTTATCGCGTTGGTTGCGATGAGTTATTTGTTTTGTGGAGGTACGAGGGACTCACGCGTAGCCTCCTACTGGATTGATACCTTGGTTCTCAAAAACTGAGGAAAATACTTACGCTACTTTGCTGCATCATCCTTTACTCTTCAAGGAAATCCAACGTAGTGCTCAAGAGGTAGCAAGAAGGATTTCTGGCGCCGTTGCCGGGGAGTCTACGCAAAAGTCAACATACCAAGTACCTATCACAAATCCCTTATCTCCCGCATTACATTATTTGCCATTTGCCTCTCGTTTTCCTCTCCCCCACTTCACCCTTGCCGTTTTATTCGCCCTCTCTTTTCTGTTTGCCTTTTTTTCGCTTGCTTTTTGTTTGCTCGTGTGTTGGATTGCTTTGTTTGTCACGATGTCTCAAGATAATACCAAATTGTGTGACTTTACCAATACCAACAATAATGATTTCCTTAGCACTCCGATTGCTCCTCTTACCAATACTGAATCTTGTGAGATCAATACTGCTTTGTTGAATCTTGTCATGAAAGATCAATTCGCCGGCCTTCCTAGTGAAGATGCCGCTACTCATCTAAATAGCTTTGTTGATTTGTGTGATATGCAAAAGAAAAAAGATGTTGATAATGATATTGTTAAATTGAAGCTATTTCCTTTTTTGCTTAGAGATCGTGCTAAAGCTTGGTTTTCGTCTTTGCCTAAAAATAGTATTGATTCTTGGAACAAGTGCAAAGATGCTTTTATCTCTTAAGTATTTTCCTCCCGCTAAGATCATCTCTCTTAGAAACAATATTATGAATTTTAAGCAACTTGATCATGAACATGTTGCACAAGCTTGGGAGAGGATGAAGTTAATGATACGTAACTGCCCTACTCATGGTTTGAATTTTTTCGATGATTATACAAATTTTTTATGCCGGATTGAATTTTGCTTCTAGAAATCTTTTAGATTCGGCTGCGGGAGGCACTTTTATGGAAATCACTTTAGGAGAAGCTACTAAACTCCTAGATAATATTATGGTTAATTATTCTGAATGGCACACTGAAAGATCTACTAATAAAAAAGTGCATGCAATAGAAGAAATTAATGTTTTGAGTGGAAAGATGGATGAATTTATGAAATTATTTGCTACTAAGAGTGTTTCTTCTGATCCTAATGATATGCCTTTGTCTGCTTTGATTGAGAATAATAATGAATCTATGGATGTGAATTTTGTTGGTAGGAATAATTTTGGTAACATCGTGTATAGAGGAAACTTTAATCCTAGGCCTTATCCTAGTAATTCCTCTAATAATTATGGAAATTCCTATAACAACTCTTATGGAAATTTTAATAAGATGCCCTCTGAATTTGAGACTAGTGTTAAAGAGTTTATGAATTCGCAAAAGAATTTCAATGCTTTGCTCGAAGAGAAATTGCTTAAAGTTGATGAATTGGCTAGGAACGTTGATAGAATTTCTCTTGATGTTGATTCTTTAAAGCTTAGATCTATTCCTCCTAAGCATGATATCAATGAGTCTCTCAAAGCCATGAGAATTTCCATTGATGAGTGCAAAGAAAGAACCGCTAGGATGCGTGCTACGAAAGATGCCTTTATTAAAGCGTGTTCTTCTAATTCCTATGAAAATAAAGATGAAGATCTAAAAGTTATTGATGTGTACCCTTTTAAATCTTTGTTTTGCCATATGAATCTTGATAATGATGGGACCGAATATGATCCACCTTTACCTAGAAGGCGTTCTAAAAATTCGGAGTTTTTAGATCTTGATGCTAAAATTGATAAAAGTGGGATTGAAGAAATCAAAACCCTAGATGTTGCTAAACGCACTATTTTGGATTTCAAGGAATTTAATTATGAAAATTGCTATTTGATTGATTGTATTTCCTTGTTGCAATCCGTGCTAAATTCTCCTCATGCTTATAGTCAAAATAAAGCTTTTACCAAACATATCGTTGATGACTTGATGCAATCTTATGAAGAAAAACTTGAGTTGGAAGCTTCTATCCCTAGAAAACTTTATGATGAGTGGGAAACAACTATTAAAATTAAGATTAAGGATCATGAGTTCTATGCTTTATGTGATTTGGGTGCTAGTGTTTCCACTATTCCCAAAACTTTGTGCGATTTGCTAGATTTCCGTGATTTTGATGATTGCTCTCTAAACTTGCACCTTGCGGATTCCACTATTAAGAAACCTATGGGAAGAATTAATGATGTTCTTATTGTTGCAAATAGGAACTATGTGCCCGTAGATTTTATCGTTCTTGATATAGATTGCAATCCTTCATGTCCTATTATTCTTGGTAGACCTTTTCTTAGAACGATTGGTGCAATTATTGATATGAAGGAACGGAATATTAGATTCCAATTTCCATTAAAGAAGGGCATGAAACACTTCCCTAGGAAGAAAATAAAATTACCATATGAATCTATCATGAGAGCCACTTATGGATTGCCTACCAAAGATGGCAATACCTAGATCTATTCTTGCTTTTATGCCTAGCTAGGGGCGTTAAACGATAGCGCTTGTTCGGAGGCAACCCAATTTTATTTTTAGTTTTTTTGCTTTTCCTTCTGTTTAGGAACAAATCATTGTTCTAGCCTCTGGTTAGATGTGTTTTTATGTTTTAATTAGTGTTTGTGCCAAGTTAAACCTATAGGATCTTCTTGGATGATAGTTATTTTATCTTGCTGTAATTTCCAGAAACTCTCTGTTCACGAAAACAATTGTTAAAAATCACCAGAACGTGATAAAATAGTGATTCCAATTGATGCTGATCAATAAACAAATTGCTTAGGTTGTCCTATTTTGGCTGATTTTGTGTAGGTCCAGAAGTTTGTGTTAGTTACAGATTACTACAGACTGTTCTGTTTTTGACAGATTCTGTTTTCGTGTGTTGTTTGCTTATTTTGATGAATCTATGGCTAGTAAAATAGTTTATAAACCATAGAGAAGTTGGAATACAGTAGGTTTAACACAAATATAAATAAAGAATGAGTTCATTACAGTACCTTGAAGTGGTCTTTTGTTTTCTTTCGCTAACGGAGCTCACGAGATTTCTGTTGAGTTTTGTATTGTGAAGTTTTCATGTTTTGGGTGAAATCTTTTGATGGATTTACTACAAAAAAAGACACATCCGTGACATTTTGGGCCAAACGATTTTTTTTTCTGTCATACATATGACACTTCTATGACGATAATTGTGACAAAACCCGGTATCATCATAGATGTGGTGGGCTCCTACTTCTATGACAAAAAATCATGACAGAAAATGGGCTTTTCGTCCTGGGCGGGCCGGAGACGCAGCTGCATGACATTCTTTGGGCCGTCCATGACGGAAAATCCCGTGGTAGAAGCGAGGGCGAGGAAAATTTTGGGGAGTTCCCGGTTACGGTGGGAGGTCGGGGGCCGAGCGATGCACGTTTCTCTCGTACACGTACGCGCGTGTGTGCGAGGCGTTGGCTCTAACTGAACCTGAGCGAGGCGTTGGGCTCTAACTGAAACCAAGCGATTGCACTGCAGGCTACGCGTTACTGAACCCGAGCGATCGATCGATGGCTGTTAACTGAACCTGATCGAGCAATTCCTTCGCTACCGCTGCTAACTGAAGCCGATCGATGCTGCCTCTGGGATGAACAGTGAGCGTTGCGGGGGGCACTACAAGAAATATGTCAACTTGTGACCACCACTATTGGTCACTGAAAGGTCATGGTTTTTCATTTGCGACCTTTTTGTGACCAAAAACAGAAGGTCAAAAGCTGGCGGTCATAAACTGACTATAGCGACCTTCTCTGTGAGAAGGTCGTAGACGTTTACGACCAAAATAAGCCTACTGTTGTGTTTTGGTCACTAGCTGTCTGACCAGGCCACGTAGGCATCCAGCGTGGCAAGCTGATGTGGCACAAGATTCAGCCCGGTCTGACTCGGCGTTTTACATGGGCCGAGCCCATTAATTCAGCCTTTTAGGATTCTTTTGCTTGATGTTTTGGGCCTTTTCTATAATGGGCTTTTACCTTCCACATAGTTTGTTTGCTTTTTGTTTCCATTTTCTATTTGAGTCGAGGCCTGCTTATAATACTTCTGAATAGCTTTTCAGCCCAGGTTATTTTGGGCCATGGCATCTTAATAGTATGAGTATATTTGGGCCGTGGCCACTACCAGGTCTAGTAAGAACAATTTTTTCTAGAGAATTTAATGTTCAAGTAAAATGTACACAAGACATTACAGGGAAATAACACATACAACAGCAGATAAATTTTCGTTTCACTCCTACTACAGCTCACTACAACATAGACAGTACATGACACTTCATCCTTCAATTTTTTGCCAGGCACTAGACGAGTACATCTCACTTCAAATAAACAGTACTGTTCTCGGAAGCAAAATACACCACCACACGCCATGGTGCACCATCTTACTCGATCTGGCCTCAAGGAACTAGCAGCGCTGCTTGCTCCTTTGGCCCAGAGCTCCTTGCTGTAGAGGATGGCTGAAACTCGGATGCGGAGCTCCCTGCACATGACATATTGTGTCAATGCTTGCAGCAACAGAAAGAACTCACATACCATAGAACTTGCACAGTAATGTATCAACCACCAAACAGTATGAAGCAAAAACAAACAAGAGGGGGAGGAGTTTATACTTGATCTTCTTGAGCCTCTCCTTAAGCAAAAGCATCATCCAAGGTAATCGTCTAAACAAGAACACTGCTTAAGATTCTGGAAATGGACCAACACAGTAGTAGTGAAGCTATGCGGGGATCTTTGTGAAGCAGTTTATCGCTTCTTGGAGACACCAACAGTCTTTCCTCTTCTGCCCCAGTAGTGATGCAGACCACGATGGTTCCTGGGAAAGAGAGCAAGGTTTCAAGCATAAGTGATCGCTCATACATCTATGCACTAAGGAAAAATGCTACTGCTGCAACAGTGAAGTTTTAAGGAATCAGCCATCAGGCATCAACATACATCTATTGGAAACAGAGCATTGATATACAGATCAGCTGGGTCACATACAAGGTACACTAGAAAGGTATAAATGAATACATTGACAATCATCAATACCAGATTGCAAGACATAACAATTATGTACCTAAGAAAGTCGACAATGGCATATGGCAGGATATGAAATCGGATACAAGTAATAGACAAACTAGTTCCAACGGATTGACTGAGTTGAACTGGTATATAACCAAGTTAGAGCTGGCAGAAGTTGCAGGTAAATACACATCCATAGAGCTAACGGTAGCAAAAGATGACTTCGGTCTCTGCTTGACTAATGAATCAGTACATCTTCAAGCGAAAAATCATGAAGATCACACTACGATGTCCCTAACAACAGTAGAAGCTCAGATGTGTGACAATATTTCGTAATATACAAGCCTCAGCTACAACTTTCTGCTTAACATGCAAATAAAAATCAGCCACTTATTGCTTATTTCATGCTTCAGTTTTTATTTTCAGTTTTGTTATAATAATCTGTATGCATAGGTACAGTCCTATACTTGTTTGGGAAGTCAAGATATTCATGTCAATAATTATATAGAGCCTCTCGACTGGCGACGTACACGTCTAGGTAAACTATCCAGCAGCGCGTAGTAGAGCACCTACACCCTACATCCACACATATACGAATCATTCAACAAGCCAATCAACAAGAAAGGAGATCGAGATTTCAAAGTGGGAAGGAAGCAGCTAACCGTCCAAAGAAGATGGACCAGTTATAGATGGAGAGGTAGGCACGCTTGAGTGTGGACGCCATCGCTGCTGCCGTCATCTGGATCGGGGTGTCAGGGAGGAAGCAATCCGAAGCAAGAAGAACTGAGAAAAATGAAAAGTATCAGCAGCCAGAAGCATGTAGGCAACAGTACGAGATAATCTGTTGCTGCATATAAATACTGAATTACAACAGCAGACATGCTTTGAAAACTACATTACATATTACAACAGCATAATAAAAATGTACTCAAATATATTCAAAGAAGCACACAGACCATATATTAGTCCTTTCACAATTGGAGTAAGAAATGCAAGGATAATTATAACTTGGAAGTTTCGCATTAATAGCCTAATAACAAATTTCAAATAAAAATAGTATTAGTTCTAATATTATATGCCAAAGTAGAAAAGAAAGCCTCGCAGTTCTCTCAGTTATCACAAAAGTAATATGCCACTTTGATCCAAGCTTAAGTGGGCGGAAAAGAGACAGCATGGATCACATATGATATGTGCTAGCCACAGAGGCAAGCTCACAGAAACAAACAAAGGGCCTGGTAGATATGATGATACGGTTGTTCTCAGGTGAGGAAATAAAAAATTCAATAACATAAGCTAATTTCAGGGACCATAATGGCGCTGCATCAAGTGCAATTCAATTTCATGCCTGCATCAGATGAAATGAAGCAATAGCAAAGCTATGATTCACCTTAAACTATTCCTACTTAATTACTTATGCCAAGTGACAGGACATCTAGAGGAATGAACAGACTTGTCACACAGCGAGCTCCACAATGGAAAGAAGCCAACACAAAAAACAGAGTCTTCTTAGTGAATCAACTCATTACTGAATCTTCTCAGTGAATCAACTAGTACTACAACCAAATTCAGTGAATTAAGCTACTCCATTTTGAAGTACTGCTCGAGTGCTCAAACATGAAGATATACAAGTACTACAGGTTTCTCGAAGGCGTAGAATCGACCTAGCGTGTCACAAGAGACATATTAGTACATTTTGTTGGTGAGGCAAGGAAACATATAGCACTATGTACCGCATCTAGAGAATTATGCCCAGTTCACTTCATTTGGAGTTAATAAACTCGATAACTGTCACTGGCAGTAAGACACCACTACTACAAGAACTATTGTAGTAGTTGAGGAAGAAGATTATAGTACAGTACTACTACACATGTGTACTAACTAGTAATAGGATACACACAAGTAACTAGGTGTAGTAGTAGAAGGGACCTAGATAATACCCAAGACACGTACTGCTAGTAAATTGTTGTTATGGGTGAGACAAGAGAGCAGGTGGTACTCTGTGGTGCTGCTAGGAAGGGAATTATGGTCACTCAAAATAAATTAACAGTGAGTAGTCGATGGAGTGTCACTAGCAGCAAGATAGCACTACTCTTCTAGTACTCCAGCAAGAAGAATAAAGTATATAATACACATGCAAGGCATTTAGCTGGAGAATACATAACCAGGATTAGAAAAACAGGGCATAAATGGGCAGTTTGGCATTTGCTATGCTGTACAGCATTGGGCTGCTGAATTTAGTTACTTATGCAGAATCTTCCCTGATTCGAGTAAACTTATTGTTATGGCTCTAAAGAGGTTAGCGCAGCCAACTCCATCTGGTTGGGCTGATGGCTTGGCAGCGGAGCTGCTTGCATGTTCTTCTGGAAGCTCATGCCCTTGAGGTCCACTCGCGGACGGCGGGGTCGATCACGTCCTTGTACACCTTGTCCTGCCCTTGCACATACACCTCCTGCACCGACCCACACACACATTCATTCATTCATTCAGCAGCATCACCAAGTGTATGCATGCGTATGGAGCAGAGAAGAGGAGAGGATTCATGGAGGAGTACCTGCCATCTGAATGGGTAGACGAAGGAGTAGCCGGCCTTCTTGTCGATGACCGGCATGAACTTGCCGTCCACCGCCGCGACTGTGCAGTACCTTTGTTGGGGCTAGCCGGCACCATGGCCCTGACGGTGGCGGAGAGCAGCCTCCGCGCCGGCGTCTTGGTGGTCGGGGAAGGGAGGCCGAGGCCATGGCCGTGGAGGGAACTCGTCGCCGGCGAGCACGATGGAGTGCAGGCACTTGGCCCTGTCCTCCTCATCCAGCGGGTATGGCAGGGACGCGCCCGTGAGGGCGTACAGGTCAGCAAAGACGCAGGCCCCAGCGGCGCCGGCCTCGGCAGCGACCTTGCGGAGCGAGCCGCCGGCGCGGGAGGAGTTGAGGCGGCCGAGGTCAAGCCCGGAGACGATCGCCGACGGCGCCGCCTCGAGGGCCTGCCGGTGCGCGCGCACGGAGGG
>NC_041382.1:693106825-693163083 GCF_002162155.2 Triticum dicoccoides | reverse complement strand
AGATAGCACTAGAGGAGATGGGGATGAGGTGGGAGGGAAGCGGAGAGGAGGGGGAGAGGCCGCCGGCGGCAAGGTTTGGGAGGGAGGCGAGGGGGGGATGGGATCGGGGTGGGTGGCGGCGGCGATGTGGGAGACGAGGGGAGCGAGATCTGGATCGAGCAAGGAGAGGGGAGCTGCTAGGGTTTGGGTTGGGTTGGTTTGAGAGGGGACCTGAGAGACGTTGGATCCGTCGGATGTGGACGGTCTAGATCGGCTAAGGGGGGTGATCCGCGTGAAGAGCTCTGGTTGGTTCAGAAAAATTATGATTTAAAATAGTTTGTATGTACTAAAACTAGGAGGGTTTTGTGAAGCAACCATCAAAAATATTTTGCAAAATGGCACAACTAAAATTTTCTATCAATTTAGAGGATATTTTATGGATGATAGCCAGTTTGCATGCAATTTTTTTATCTTTGTAGCTATTTTTAATCATTATTCGAGTGCCCAAAATGAGTTTTTTTGTGAAGGGCCTACCAAATAATTGTTGAAAAATTGTACCAAATCATTTTTCTAAAATACTAGGACATATTTAAACCACAATTTACCAAATTGTTGGGTGTCAGAAGTTTTGATCCACCTATGGTGAAAAAGACAAATTTTCGCTGATTCAACTGGAAGCGGGTCAAATTTGAACTACAGCTCCCTCATAGTTTGCTCTTTATTTTTTCCAAAAATTATTTCTAGGTACATCAGTATCTATTTAATTAGATAAACACAAAAAGTTTTCCAAGATTCAACAACTAGCTAGGAACAGTCATGCCCGCCGTTTTGACCGCATTTTGAAACAGGCATAAAAATTCAAAAAAAATCAAAAAATTGGAAAACCTTCACGTTGTATCATTATATGTGATCAAGTTATCAGGAAAAATAATAAACTTGTAATACGACAATTATTTTAAAAAAGTGTTCTCAGAAATGAGCTATCATGTGTGAAGATTCATGGCTTTCAACCTGAATGCTCAATCTTATGGCCACATTCATGGCATAGTTTGTTTAAATGATCTAATATTGTGCACAAGGGTGCATATTGGAATGGCAAACAATGTTGACTAACGAAGTTTTCTTCTTCTTTGCACGGAAAATTCATTTTCCATTTTCCGAGTGCCTGAAATGAGTTTTTTTTGAAGGGCCTACCAAACAATTGTTGCAAAATTGTACAAAATCAATTTTCTAAAATACTAGGACATATTTAAACCACAATTTACCAAATTTTTGGGTGTGAGAAGTTTTGGTGCACCTCTGGTGAAAAAGACAAATTTCCGCCGATTCAGCTGGAAGCAGGTCAAATTTTAACTGTAGCTGCCTCATAGTTTGCTCTTTAGTTTTTCAAAAATCATTTCTAGGTACATAAGTATCTATTTAATCAGAGAAACACCAAAAGTTTTCCAAGATTCAACCACTAGCTAGGAATGGTCAAGCTCGCCGTTTTGACCGCATTTTGAAACGGGCATAAAAAATTAAAAAAAAAATCAAAAAATTGGAAAACCTTCGTATTGTGTCATTATATGTGGCCAAGTTCCCAGGAAAAATAATAAACTTGTAATACGACAATTATTTTTAAAAAGTGTTCTCAGAAACGTGCTATCAAGCGTGAAGATTCATGGCTTTCAAGCCAAATGATCAATCTTATGGCCACATTCATGGCATAGTTTGTTCAAATGATCTCATATTGTGCACAATGGTGCATCTTGGAATTTCAAACAATGTTGCCTAAGGGAGTTTTCATTTTCTTTGCACGGAAAGTTCATTTTCCATTTTTCGAGTGCCCGAAAAGAGGTTTTTTTTGTGAAGGACCTACCATATATTTGTTGCAAAATTGTACCAGATCAATTCTCTGAAATACTAGGACATATGTAATGCACAATTGACCAAATGGTTGGGTGTAAAAAAATTTGATCCACCTCTCGTGAAAAAGACAAATTTCCACCGATTCAGGTGGAAGCGGGTCAAATTTGAACTGTAGCTACCTCGTAGTTTGCTCTTTATTTTTTCCAAAAATCATTTCTAGGTACATAAGTATCTATTTAATTAGAGGAACACCAAAAAAATTTTCAAGATTCAACCACTAGCTAGGAACGGTTATTCCCGCCATTTTGACCGCATTTTGAAACGGGCATAAAAATTCAAAAAAAATCAAAAAAATGGAAAACCTTCGCATTGTTTCATTATATGTGGCCAACTTCCCAGGAAAAATAACAAACTTGTAATACTGCAATCATTTTTAAAAAGTGTTCTCAGAAACGAGCTATCATGCGTGAAGATTCATGGCTTTCAAGCCAAATGATCAATCTTATGGCCACATTCATGGCATGGTTTGTTCAAATGATCTCATATTGTGCACAAGGGTACATCTTGGAATTCCAAACAATGTTGCCTAAGGAAGTTTTCATTTTCTTTGGACGAAAAAACCATTTTCCATTTTTCGAGTGCCCAAAAGGAGGTTTTTTTGTGAAGGATCTCCCAAATAATTGTTGCAAAATTGTACCAAATCAATTTTCTAAAATACTAGGACATATTTAATGCACAATTGACAAAATGGTTGGGTGTAAAAAGTTTTGATCCACCTCTCGTGAAAAAGACAAATTTCCGCCGATTCAGTTGGAAGCGAGTCAAATTTGAACTGCAGCTGCCTCATAGTTTGCTATTTATTTTTCCCAAAAATCATTTCTAGTTACATAAGTACCTATTTAATCATAAATACATGGTTTGGTGGCGATACGTCGAGGTTTGGGCGGTGGCCGAGGGCCCCAACTCTAGAGCGCGTAAACTCGCATGCCCGCCGCGTGGTCACCGCGTGACCGTGGTGTTTCCATGTGTTCTGGGCGGCCTAGGCATGTCTAGTGGGTTGGGCACTCCCCAGTTAGGTGTTAGGAAGAAAATTACAACATAAGATTCTCACGAGGAGACTGATCGATGCTCAAACATGAATTAGCAGCCAAGTGTTTGATTAGCGGTACAGGAAATGTACATGGCTAATGGGCGTGAGTTTTAGATGAGGATGATCAGTTACTAAGAAGATCGTCTTCACAAATTTTCATCTCAAAAGGAGGAGCCTAGGTGGTACTTGCTTTGCAAGCTACCACACTGGACATAAATACGAATGTTGAAGCTAGGCTCAAAATAATGAATGGATTGAGCTGGCATTTGGTGGAGGATGGTTATTTGGGCATAGGAAAACACTCTAGAAAATGGATACTATTTGGACATGCCAAAGTGGTACTTCCTTCACAAACTGTTGTTCTGAACATAATAGGAAAATGAATATTTTTGAATTATTTTTGAAATAGGCAAGGAAGGTTTTTTCATATTTGACGAATATATGACCCAAAGAATTTATGAGATTTGTTTGGGAATTTTGGGAATGACAGAAATATAGGTTGCTTCACAACCTAGGGCAACAACTGCCACATGGACATGACACATAGGCAAAACTGATGAGGTGGTGCCTAGTCATAGCAACCCACCACAATTTACAAGGCTATGACCATCTATATTGGTCGTTAACAACTAGAAATAAGGCAGCAGACTAGCACTGTTTGCTTTATGACCATTTCATGTAAGGAAATAACGACCTTTCTGACCAAAATGGTCGCAATGGTTTAGGGTTGACAGCCCCCTGAATAGCTTTTGACCAATTGGTCTGAAATGGTCATAGATTTATGACCAATTCTTCGAGGGTCACTGAGAGAAGGTCATAAGTTGACATATTTCTTGTAGTGGGGTTTGGATGAACAATGAGCGGTGGCGTTGCCTCGGGATGAACAGGACCCCGTGGTGTGGTGGAGGGCTGGATGAACAGTAGACGGTCGAGGGGTGCCCGTGGAGGGGTGGTTGAGCAGGACTATCAGTGTCAAAACTGGCGGATCTCGGGTAGGGGGTCCCGAACTGTGCGTCAAGGCCGGATGGTAACAGGAGACAAGGGAAACGATGTTTTTACCCAGGTTCGGGCCCTCTCGATGGAGGTAATACCCTACTCCTGCTTGATTAATATTGATGATATGGGTAGTACAAGAGTAGATCTACCACGAGATCAAGGAGGCTAAACCCTAGAAGCTAGCCTATGGTATGAATGTTGTATGATGGAGTTGTCCTACGGACTAGAACCCTCCGGTTTATATAGACACCGGATAGGGTTAGGGTTACATAGAGTCGGTTACATTGGTAGGAGATCTTGAATATCCGCATCGCCAAGCTTGCCTTCTATGCCAAGGAAAGTCCCATCCGGACACGGGACGAAGTCTTCAATCTTGTATCTTCATAGTCCTAGAGTCCGGCTGAAGGTATAGTCCGGCTACCCGAACACCCCCTAATCCAGGACTCCCTCAGTAGCCCCTGAACCAGGCTTCAATGACGACGAGTCCGACGCGCAGATTGTCTTCGGCATTGCAAGGCGGGTTCCTCCTCCAAATCCTTCATAGAAGATTGTAAACACCAAAAGTAGTGTCCGGCTCTGCAAAATAAGTTTCCACATATTGCCATAGAGAGAATAATATTAACACAAATCAAATCTGCTGACGTATTCCGCAGTGCGTCATCACACCACGGCCAAGTCCTTTACTCGAATCGTTTTTACTTTTCCACCTCAGCACGTTTTGCGAGGCGGTTTCCTTGGCACGTCTTGTCAAAGCAGATATCGTGTGCCCTTTTTACGGGATTCTCATCAATACGGACGTGGGTAACCCAATCGTGCCCGTTAGCACGTTTCCTCGATTAAAGGCGATTCCCAAACGGTTACGGGGAGGGCTCTTGGTACTTGACCTCTTATAAAGAGACCAAGGCCTTACTCCTTTTTTTCAATCTCAAACAAGTTCGCCCGTCGCCTCGAGTTCCAACACCCTAGGCTCCAGATTCCGAGCACTTCGGACCTTCGACAATGTCCGGATCTGACCTCCAAGGCCGATGGATGCCCTCCTCTGTCATGGAGGAGGACGTGCTAAAGTTGAGAGAGGCTAAGTTCTTGACCGGCGAAATTTCGCATAGGTTGCCTGCTCAAGGGCAGGTCATTCCCAGTCCCCAGCCCGGTGAGAGCGTGGTATTCATATCTCACTTCCTTCGGGGGTTAGGCTTCCCAATGGATCCCTTCGTGAGGGGGCTGCTGTTTTATTACGGGCTGGAATTCCACGACTTAGCTCCGGAGTCCATCCTCCATATCTCCTCATTCATTGTCGTGTGTGAAGCGTTCCTCCGTGTTACCCCTCACTTCGGATTATGGCTCAAGACCTCCAAAGTGGAGCCGAAGGTGATCGAGGGATGGCACGCAGAGTGCGGAGGCACTGTCATAAGCAAAAATGCTGATGCTCCATGGCCCGAGGGCTCTTTTCAAGAGGAGCTAGGCTTGTGGCAATGAGAGTGGTTTTATATCACCGCTCCCCGGGGCACCAAGTGGGTGGCGCCTCCTGCCTTTCGCTCGGGTCCCCCACCACGGCTAGCATCATGGGTCAACAAAGGGTTAGATTGGGGGTTACCCAAAGACGTGCCCTTGTTGCAGGGCTGCATTAAGGATCTCTTGGAAGGAGACCTCAGCCTGGTCAAGGTGACACAAGTCATGCTGATTCGCCGAATACTGCCCGGCAAACGTCACTCCCTTCGCCTGTGGGAGTTTAATCCGGAGGGACCGCGAGCTCTCCAGAGTTTCATGGGCGCAACGCCCGCGGAGATGTATAAGATGTTCTTCGGATCACAAGAAATGTGTCCGGATTTAACCGAGGATGCAGGCCTAAGTTGCAATCGCCCGGATACTCAAGTAAGTAACCTTGTGCCCGGACCTGCTATCCGTATAATTGCCATAAATTTGCCCCTAAAAGAGCTGTCCTTTTAAATAGGAGTGGATAGCGAAGGCAAAGCTGATCAGGTGTCTGGCTCCCCTTCCCGAAACCAGGCCGGATCCCGTGCTTGTCAGGATGTTGAAGATAATGCTTCTGGAGGGAAGCAAGGGGGAGGACAAGGAAACTATGGCCTCCTCGAAGGAAGCTGCTTCGAAGGGAGGAACCGACAATTCCTCTCCTAAGGGGAAGAAGAGGGCCGCCTCTGACAACTCGGAGACCATGGCCTCGAAGCGGGGAAAAAAAATCCTCATCAGAGGGTCCGACGCCGGGGAGTTCCTCGGCCGAACTACGCCCTCAAAGAGATCAGCCCTCCAGCGAGCCGTAAGTAGAGAAAGATTTTCCTTTCGAGGGGTGAGAGAAATCCTTGATTTATATCCGAGAAGATTAACCGAAATTTTACCTTGTAGCTCGGACCTCAGCCCTTCTCAGCAGAGCTCGTCTTCGGGGGATCTTCTTCCGGAGATGATGGAGAGCAGGACGCCTCCCCCTACCGTGCCGCCTAGCGAGGCGGGCGACCCTGAAGTGTCGTCGCGGAGGGTTTCTCCGAATCCGGCAGGGGTGGAAGATAGCCATGTGGCCCCCCCGAGGTTCTCCGCATCCGGCCTTCGAAAGAGGTTATGGGACAAGTCCGGCACCGTTAGGTGCTCGGCCGGAGGAGCTAAAGATTCTGCTGGGGCGAGCTTCTATCTCATCGGAGCACCGTGCATTGATGGGCACGGTGATTGAAAGGATCTCGTCCGCAGAAAGCGGATTGCATGAGGCCGTCAAAAGTTTACTGACGGGTTTTGAGGTACGTTAGATAATGTACACTTTTGTCAGGTGCGCATAAGTAAGATGCGCCCTGTGTAGATAGTAGCCCCTGAGACTCTGTGCGTCGTCAAGAAATGACGGCACACAAAGGATCATAATCCCAGGTCTAAGATGTCGCCTTTGAATGTAGGCGGCAGATTGTCCGGAATCGAGCCGGATTGATGATTTTGCCGAACTAAAGTGGCAACTTGACGTGGCAGATGCCGACATCGCGCTTGTCAACAAGTGGCTTGATGAGGCTCAAGGTATGTAATTCGTCGGGCGGCATCTGGTAAGAGGAGCTTTGTGCTAGTATCTCGTAATGTGTGTGCTTGACGCAGATGGTGCGGCCGCCGTGGAAAGTCTTAGGGCAGAACTTGCCCGAGCTAAGGAACAAGCCAGAAAAAGCGATGCAGCTGCCGCGAAAGCCCTTGAAGAGCTGAGAGCCGAACAGGCTGCTTACTGCCGAAGCAAGGAAGAGATGGCCGAGATGGCCGAAAAGTTGAAGAGCGCTGCAGACCGTTGCAAACTTCTTGAGGAAGAAGACCGGGCGAGACATACAGACTTAGAGAAGGCCATTGCCGATGCCAAGGATGCTCGTTCTGCGATGAGAGCTGCGAAGGAGGAGCTGCGTCAGGCCGAACAGATTGCGGCTGGAAAGCCCTTTATGCTGTGGAGGAAGTTTTGTGATCCGAAGTTTGCTCCGTTGTACCAGATGTGGAGTGTGGAGGACACCTATCTGGATTTGGCAGCAAGTGCCGCTGATGCAACCGAACACTTTCGAGATCAAAAAGATCGCGAAGTGGAAAAGCTTTTCTGGTCGCAGTTTCACAATCCAGAGCGTCCACTGGTAGTGGACGATCATTTGGCTCAATGGGCCGAATTGAATAGGTTGTTCGGACTCGCCATGAAGTACGTCGTGGGACATCTGTGGCCGGGGAGATCGGAGCCGAAGAGTTATTTCGGCTTGCTGCAGCAATTCCTTGACGTGGTGCCGCGTATTGATGCGATGAAGAGGTCAGCATGCATAGAGGGCGCACGGATGGCTCTTGCCCGTGTCAAAACATACTGGGCAGAGATGGAGACCACCGTTGTTGCGTCCCGAGACTCGGACAAAAGCCGAGTACCCTCCGAGCACTATTTTCAGGAAGTCCTTGAAGGCACTCGTGTAATAGAGACGCAGTGCTCGAAGAATGCTATGTTATGATAGCGTATGTAATTATAAAGTAATATTTTGATAGATTGTAGTGGCATTTTATACTTGTGCCTTCAAGTATTGGGAACACCTCCTGTGCGGCCGTTTTAATATATATATATATATATATATATATATATATATATATATATATATATATAGACACACACACACACACACACACAAAATCTGAAAGATGGCAGTCGTTGGCTTCAGCCCCCACGCACATAGTGCAGGGGTGCTCGCAGAAGACGCATTTTCACACTTAACCCAACGTCTTGGTCCTACAAAGGAGGTGATAGCGCAGCGGGCCAGGCAACCGGACTATAATGCTTTAACACTTTCACTTAGCCATAGGAGCTTGACAGTGGGACTATTTAGGTAGCCCCTTGGTGGCGACTGCGCTCGCCCGAGTTCGGGGCGCGTATGTGCCTGGCCGGGAAACGACCCTTCGTTAAAGTGGAGGAATCCTATAGATTCCGATAGGTCATCGAGTGGCTGACCAGTCTCATGCTACATCATGACAGTCAGTTTTCGGCTTTCTCTATTGAGGTGCTCGCCCGGCCGAACCGGGGCACAATCGCAGTAGTTCTCTTGGTGCTACCTTAGCCGATAGAGCGGAACGTAAGGTAGCCGAACTCAGGAGCCGGGCAACCCAACATTTGACCAAAGACATGATTCGAAGCTGATGCATATAATGCCAAAACTCGCGACGCAGAACACTCCCTAAGGTGTTCGGTCTTTATGAGTGCGGGCAAAACAACACTCTTTATTGAAAATCCCCTAGTGTCCAGGTACGCGCAAAAATTCTGACGTGGCCACATGCCAAGACGCCAGCCTCCTCCTTGGTTATATTGGAGAAAACCAGGGGATATGTAGCAACGAGAGACAGTAAAAAAGGTTTACGCAGGGTCTTAATCTAAAAAGAATCCTTAGGATGGGTCCCTACTGCACGTCTACGCCTGTGTCTCCGTTGTGCCGTATCCTGGATGGGCGCCGCACGACGTTCATCTGTAAAAGAGAGGAACTGAATTGAAAATGGGTCGTGCCGAACAAAAGTTTAAAATAAACAAAGTATAAAAATGAAATATATAAAATTGAGCTTTATTGTCTCTTATTGTATATGTACAGAGCCCCTTGTGCGGGGGTATATGGCCACTAAGTCTGCATTATTGATAATTTTGTACCAAACTCGTCTATCCGCGTTCGTTGTCTTTAATGACCTATTCCAAAGTTTTTTTTGGCCGGTGAAGCCATTTTACTGTGGGGCTATCAAAGCGGCGGCATAGTCCTCCGCTTGGGGGAGGCGCATATCAATGCTTCCCCTTCAAAGAGATGATGCCTCGTGGATCGGGCATCTTAAGCGTTAGAGATGCGTAATGCGGTATTGCGTTAAAGCGGGCGAAAGCTTCGCGTCCCAGCAGTGCTTGATAGCGACTTGAGAATGGGACGTCGTGGAAAGTCAGCTTTTCGCGTCGGAAGTTATCGGTAGAGCCGAATATAACTTCGAGCCGGAGAAAACCCATGCAATGGGTGTCCGGACCAGGTGTTACCCCTTGAAAGGAGGTTTTGCTGCGGCGGATTCTTACTGGGTCTATCCCCATGTGATGGATTGTGTCCTGATATATCAGGTTTAGTCCACTGCCACCGTCCATAAGGACATCTGAAAACTGGAGTCCGCCAATTATTGGATCGAGTATCAAGGCGGTCCAACCTGCATTCCTGATACTTCTAGAATAATCCAACTGATCAAAGATGATTGGTTTTGACAACCAGTGGCGGGACCCCCTTGGGATAGGTCGTGTGGTGCGTACCTTTATGGGTGTCGCACGTTTTGTTATGTGAAGTAAGTTCACTGTTTTTACTTCTTGTGGGAAGTTCTTTTGTTTCCTGGTGCTCTGCTTTTGGGGTTCGTCCTCGTATTCGCTTGGTGTGTCGAGCCCCTTGTGTTCGGCATTGAGTCTACCGGATTGTTTGAAAATCCAACAATCTCTGTGGGTATGGTTAGCAGGCTTCCCAGGAGTGCTGTGTATTTGACATATCCTGTCCAGGATTTTGTTTAAGTTGGATGGACCATCCCTGTTATCCTGGAGGAGCGCTTTTGTCTGATTCTGTCGTGAGCCTTTGAATCTGGCGTTAACTGCCGTGCTCTTCGAACTTTTCTCCTTAGTTCGGCGATGGTCCTTGTTGCGTCGCGGTTTCCGTTTCCATCCCTAGTTTCGGATGTACTTGGGTCGCTAGGGCTGCATCTTGCCAACCAGCTGTCCTCTCCTGCACAAAAGTAGGTCATGAGGCTTGTTAGTGTGGCCATTGTTCTTGGCTTTTCTTGGCTGAGGTGTCTGGCGAGCCATTCGTCTTGGACGTTATGCCTGAAAGCTGCTAAGGCTTCGGCGTCCGGACAGTCGACTATCTGATTCTTTTTAGTGAGGAATCTATTCCAGAATTGCCGAGCTGATTCTCCGGGCTATTGAGTTATGTGACTAAGATCATCTGCATCCGGAGGGCGGACATAGGTCCCTTGAAAATTTGCTCGGAAAGCATCTTCGAGCTCTTCCCAACTTCCAATTGTGTTATCAGGAAGGCTTTTAAGCCAATGCCGGGCTGGCCCTTTAAGCTTAAGGGGTAAATATTTTATGGCGTGGAGATCATCTCCTCTAGCCATATGTATGTGGAGGATATAATCCTCTATCCAGACTCTAGGGTCTGTTGTTCCATCATATGCCTCTATGTTTACGAGTTTAAATCCCTCTGGAAATTCATAGTCCAGGACCTCATCGGTGAAACATAGGGGGTGTGCGGCGGCCCTGTATTTGGGTGTGCCGGATTCTGATGATGGCTTTATTGCATTGCTTACAAGAGCTTGCTTTCTAGGACCGTAAATGGACCTGACTGGGCCATGATGCGAATCCTTGAGTGGGTCGCATGCCGATTTAAGTGTGGCGCCGCTTGCCGTTTTATGCTGGCCATAGGGTCGTCTATCCGACCGTGTGGCTTTCTTGTTTTTTGAATGCGAGGGCTCTAGGGCCTCTTCGTCGAATTCAGGCAGTAGCTTTCTCTTCGGATAGCTTTTAGTGCGGCGACTATCGCCGTATTTATCTGCGGTGTTGATTACTTTGCTCCATCTGATCCTGAGAGCATCTTCCGCTGTTTTTAGCTTCTGCTTTTGCTTTTTCAGGCTGCATGCTGTAGCAACGAGCCTTTTGTGGAGATTCTTCTGCTCCGTGGGTTTATCCGGCGTAAGATCGTCCAGAGTGCCATTTTCGCTGGGGGAGGGATGTTCGGTTTCTCTATCCGTGTTGCCCTGTTCAGACAGTTGCTCTAAGGCCTGATCGTCATCTACTGGCTCGTCCTGCTCTATGGCTGGGTTTTTATCGAGGCGGGGCTTAGGTCGGCTTTTACGCTGACGCTTTGATTGCTTTCTGGGGGGTCGATCTCCCATTCCATCCCCTTTTTCCTCGTTGTCGCTTCCTTTAGGGGTATCCACCATGTACACATCGTGAGATGAGGTGGCTGTCCAATGCCCTATGGGTGTTGGTTCATCTGTATCTCCTGCATCATCATCCATGCTGTCGATGTCTTGTGGCGTCGAAGTTGAGCACGTCGTTTAAATTATCGACAGTGGCTACCAAGTGGGTGGTGGGTGGGCTTTGAATTTCTTCATCGTCCGTATCCCATCCTCGCTGACCGTAATCCGGCCAGGGCTCTCCTGATAAAGAGAGAGACTTTAGAGAATTCAGGATGTCACCGAAGGGCGAGTGCTGAAAGATGTCCACGGCGGTGAACTCCATTACCGGCGCCCAATCAGATCCGATCGGCAGGGGCGCGGGGGGTTCGGAGTCCGGAGAAGAGTCCGGATCCTCGGAGTCACGGGTCATGCAGAGTGCGGGGCTGGCGTTCGGCTCGATCGCCTTTGAGATCGTAGCCCCCAAGGTGACGTCCAACCGATTATCCTCGATCGGCGCAGCTGGCCCCGAATTAAGGGTCAGAGCTGGTGCGTTTGCGGCCTCCAGGGCACTGTTCGGCGGCAGAGCTAGATCATGCCCCACGAGACAGTGCGGCGCGCTTGGCTGTGGCTCAAATCCGTCGAAGATCAAATCTCCGCGGATGTCTGCCGTGTAGTTTAGGCTTCCAAACCTGACCTGATGGCCAGGGGCGTAGCTTTCGATCTGCTCCAGGTGGCCAAGCGAATTGGCCCGCAGTGCGAAGCCGCTGAAGATGAAGATCTGTCCGGGGAGAAAAGTCTCACCCTGGACCGCATCGTTATTGATGATCAAAGGAGCCATCGGGCCTAAAGGCGACGACACAGAGGAACTCTCAATGAAAGCACCAATTTCGGTGTCAAAACCGGCGGATCTCGGGTAGGGGGTCCCGAACTATGCGTCAAGGCCGGATGGTAACAGGAGACAAGGGAAACGATGTTTTTACCCAGGTTCGGGCCCTCTCGATGGAGGTAATACCCTACTCCTGCTTGATTAATATTGATGATATGGGTAGTACAAGAGTAGGTCTACCACGAGATCAAGGAGGCTAAACCCTAGAAGCTAGCCTATGGTATGAATGTTGTATGATGGAGTTGTCCTACGGACTAGAACCCTCCGGTTTATATAGACACCGGATAGGGTTAGGGTTACACAGAGTCGGTTACATTGGTAGGAGATCTTGAATATCCGCATCGCCAAGCTTGCCTTCCACGCCAAGGAAAGTCCCATCCGGACACGGGACAAAGTCTTCAATCTTGTATCTTCATAGTCCTGGAGTCCGGCTGAAGGTATAGTCCAGCTACCCGAACACCCCCTAATCCAGGACTCCCTCAAGGACCCCGTGGTGTGGAGGGCTGGATGAACAGTAGACGGTGGAGGGGTGCCCGTGGAGGGGTGGTTGAACAGTAGCCGGTGGAGTAGCGCGCGGTGGAGGCTGGATGAATAGGAGCCCGCGGAGGCTGGAGGAAGTCGACGGTAGCCCGTGGAGGCTGGAGGAGGTCGACGGTGGAGATGAACAGTATCCCGTGGAGTCCCGTTTTGCGGTACGCCACACCCCTCCCGATGAACAGGACCCCCGTTTCAATCGTAGGAGGTCCGTTTCGTCCGTTTTGCGGTACGCCACACCCCTCCCGATCAATAGGACCCCCGTTTCGACCGTAGGAGGTCCGTTTCGTCCGTTTTGAGGTACGCCACACCCCTCCCGATAAACAGGACCCCCGTTTCGACCGTAGGAGGTCCGTTTCGTCCGTTTTGCAGTACACCAGACCCCTCCCGATGAATAGGATCCCGTTTCGAACGTGGCCGGTCGAACACAAGGCTGTTTCCTCCGTTCTGCGGTACGCCAGGCCTCGTTTCCATCGCCTGTTCCGTCCAAGCCCTCCCAATGAACACGACCACACATTCCGTTCCGACCCAGCCGGTTGGCTCCCACGCGTTCCGTTGCCTCCTAATGAACACGACGCATTCCGTTGCCTCCCGATGAAAACGATGCATTCCGTTGCCTCCTCATGAACACGACGACGACGCTATTTCTCCGTTCTAACCCAGCCATGTACACGAGCCCTGGCCGTACGTATGCGCGAGTAGGCGTACGAGACCCCGCCCGTATGTACACATACGTGGCCGTATTTTCTTTCTTGCACCCTAGCCATTGTACGTACGTGTACATGCTACGTGCACGCCTCTACTACGACACGTGCGCGCCTCTACTACGACACGTGCGCGCCTCTACATCGACCAGTATGTACGTACACGTTCGCGACTAGAATGACAACGCTACGTACGCTTCGACTAGGTGGGTCCCGAGTGTCAGGCACTTCCTTGCGTGCGAAGATGTAGCTGGTGGGTCCCAGTAGTCAGGGGGGGCGAATCGTTTTTTTTGCCCGGACGCACTTCCTTGCGTGCGAAGGTGTAGCTGGTGGGTCCCAGCAGTCAGGGGGAAACATTTTTTTCGTGAAATATGGTGGCCCGTCTGGTGGGTCCCCGCTGTTAGGTGGAGGAATAATTATTTTGCACGTAATAAGGAGGCACTTCCTTGCTGCGGCCGTGGACCCAGCTATCAGCCTCTCCACGTACAGTCCACGTCCAATGGAAGTCGTTCTTTGACCACGTTGACCACGCCGCGCCGAGAGCACCAGGGCGGTGGACGACAGCGAGGCCTAGGAAGGGGACGACACGGAGCCGAGGAAGACGCGGCAGTGGATGCCCACGCGTAGAGGAGTACGAGGGTTCACTGGTTCGCTGCGGTGTGAGGCTGCCGTCACCACAGAATAACAGGGGGTGTGGTTGAGTAGAGGGATGGCCTGGCCAGCGGTGGGAGTAGTAGGGGGCGGTGAGGCCTCCACCGCATCGCAGGCGGCCACCGGAGGCAGGAGCACGAGGCACGACCGGCGCTGGTTTGGGCAGCTGGAGCAAGAAGACCAGAGGTTGAAGAAGCACTACGGCCGTTGGATGGACATCGTACGGTCACTGGAGCTAGAATCGTGCATATTGACTAAGTTGACAAAGCCCTCCGTCCCCGTCAACTTAGTAGGCCCACAAGTCAGCCTGCCACTATACTGGGTCCCAGCTAACAGGGGGAGTATTCATTTTTTTTGTGCGTAATAAGGAGGCACTTCCTTGCGTGCGAAGATATAGCTGGTGGGTCCGAGCTGTCAGCGGTGGTAACGTTTTTTTTGCGAAATACAGAGGCCCTTTCGGTGGGTCCCTGATGTCAGGTGGAGGAATCATTATTTTGCGCGTAATAAGGAGGCATTTCCTTGCGTGCGGCCGTGGACCCAGCTGTCGGCCTCTCCAGGTACAGTCCACTTCAGATGCATGTCGGTCGTTGACCATGTTGACCAGGCCGTGCTGAGAGCACCAGGGCAATGGACGACGGCGAGGCCTAGGAAGGGAACGACACGAAGGCGGGGAAGACTCGTCAGTTGTTTCCCACGTGGAGGGGAGTACGACTGTACGAGGGTTTACTGGTTCGTCTGCCGTCACCGGAGAATAATAGCAGGTGTGGGTGAGTAGAGGGATGGCTAGGCCAGTGATGGGAGTACGATGGGGCGGTGAGGCCTGCACCGTAGCACAGCCGGCCGTGGGGAGGAGGGAGCTGGCAGTCCCGCCGGCGCTTGTTTGAGCGGCTGGAGCAGGAAGAGCAGAGATTGAAGAAGCACGACGGCCGTTTGATGGACATCGTACGGTCATTGGAGCTAGAATCGTTCATATTGACTAAGTTGACAAAGCCCTCCGTCCCCGTCAACTTAGTAGGCCCACAAGTCAGCCTCCCACCATGGTGGGTCCCAGCTAGCAGGGGGAGTATTCATTTTTCTGTGCGTAATAAGGAGGCACTTCCGGTGTGTCCGAGCTGACAGCGGGGGGAACGTTTTTTTCGTGAAATACGATGGTTCGTCCGGTGGGTCCCAGCAGTCAAGGGCAAACGTTTTTTTGCGAAATACGGTGGCCCGTCTGGTGGGTCCCAGCAGTCAGGGGGGAAACATTTTTTCCGCAAAATACTGGTGGCCCGTCCGGTGGGTCCCTGCTATCAGGTGGAGGAATAATTATTTTGCGCGTAATAAGGAGGCACTTCCTTGCAGCTGCCGTGGACCCAGCTGTCAGCCTCTCCACGTATAGTACTCTTCCGATGGAAGTCGGTCGTTGACCACATTGACCACGCCGCGCCGAGAGCACCACGGCGGTGGACGACGGCGAGGCCTAGGAAGGGGACGACGCAGAGCCAAGGAAGACGCGGCAGTGGATGCCCACGCGGAGAAGAGTACGAGGGTTCACTGGTTCGGCTGCGGTGTGAGGCTGCCGTCGCTGCAGAATAACAGGGGGAGTGGGTGAGTGGAGGGATGGCCTGGCCATCGGTGGGAGTAGTATGGGGACGGTGAGGCCTCCTTGGCAGCACAGCCGGCCACGGGAGGCAGGAGCATGCGGCACGACCGGCGCTGCTTTGGGCGGCTGGGGCAAGAAGACCAGAGGTTGAAGAAACAATACGGCCGTTGGATGGACATCGTTGACCATGCCAGGCCGAGAGCACCAGGGCGGTGGACGATGGCGAGGCCTACGAAGGGAACGACACGGAGCCGGGGAAGACACGATAGTGGCTGCCCACACGGTGGAGAGTATGAGGGTTGACTGGTTCAGCTGCCGTCGCCGGAAAATAACAGGAGGTGTGGGTGAGTAGAGGGATAGACAGGCCAGGGATGCGAGTATGATGGGGCCGTGAGGCCTGCCCGGCAGCACTGCCGGCCACGGGAGGAGGGAGCAGGCGGTTCCGACGGTGCTGGTTTGGGTGGCTGGGGCAGGAAGATCAGAGACTGAAGAAGCACGATTGCCGTTAGATTGACATCTAACGGTCTGACGCTGGTAGAGTCGATTGTTGACTAAGTTTCTTTTTTGAGAAACCTTGTGTACACATAAACTTAGTAGGCCCACAAGTCAGCCTCCAAATATGTGGCAGACAACATAAAGCCCATTTGCTATTTTTTATAATTTGCAGCCCATTTGCTAATTCTTAAGTAATTTATTACAACCCATTTTCTGCCCAGGACCACGGTCAAAAAGTTCAACCTTATTTTGCATATTTCGGTGGAGTCCAAACTATTGTAATCCTGAAATGATAAACATTTTTTAAGAACTTATTGATTTGCCAAAAAAATAGTTTTGTTTTTGTAAGCAAATAAGACATGCGAAAATTGAGTTGGTTTAAGCGAAAACCAGTGGTAAAAAAAATCAGCGCTGGGTGGGAAAAAACAACAAAAATAAGGATGTAAATATGAAAAGGGAATTTTATGTGTTTTAAATATAATGATACGTGTATATGAACTAGTAAAACTATAGGTAGAGATTAGAAAACGGATGTAGGACATGCGTTTCAAGAGGAAAATAGAACTGGGCTGTGTGTTTGATTCAGTAAAAAAACTGCCTGCGGATGTTGTAAGACAAAATATAACTAACACTGGTGGGCCAGAGGCCAGTAGATACCTGCTAGATCTTTGTGCACCGTTGTCGTCATGGGCTGGGCCTGTTAAAAACAAAACCAACCCTGGGCAGTCTACATCCCAGTTGAAACTTGCTCGACCTGAAAAAACAATATACGTGCTCAATAAACGAGAGAATTCTGCAAGTACATAATGATAACTGGGATGCAGCACAGATATTGTTTTTTTATCGTGATAATAAGTGCATGCACTTGTTTCGAAAAAATTGGAGAACTGGGAATTCGAACGGCGGGTGCTTATGCTACCCATCAAATAAAAATCAGGTGCTTGAAAATTCGTTTCGAAACAAATGATTCAGCTTTATATCCACGTCGACCCTCAGCATGATGGTTGGAAGCAAATGCAAGTTCATACCAAAAGATCGTTAACAACAATACTAACTTGCGGACGACAAGGTAGTACAACTACCAATACCAAACTAACTTATAATCTTTTTACTCCTGGCCCTAGTGTTCGTCTGGTAGAAAATCTTGCAGAGGACCAGCTCCCGCTCCTTCTCTTGCTCTAGGTCCCCGAGGTGGTACTGGTGCATCACCCAGTTGGTCCTCTGCTGGTCGAAGTTCTTGTTGGTGTGCAGCACCAGAACCTTTTTTGCTGCCCGTCTGCCGGCTGTTGACCATCACCGACAAGGTATTGCCGGTCTTGTGCCACATCGCGTGCATGCCGCACTCCGACTGTATCTTGCGACGCGTCCACGTGCCCCTTTTGAACGCCCTGGAATTGCGCTGGAAGAAATGCTTCCTTATGCCACTCAGTGTGATGCCTGCAGTATTGTGGAATACAGGTTTTAGTGTACCTAGTTGGCATTTTCATAACATCTTTGGCATGTTGCAGTAACTTGTTTCACTTTTCATTAAGTGTCAAATTGTAATTGCTTTACCAGGTCTGCGTCTAAAAATAAAAATAGAGCTATAAACAAAGGAATATGTTTGTGCAAGTAGACGGCCGATCGGTGTCTGACCTGGAAGTTTCTCAGGTTGGGTGTAGCATATGCCGTGCTCGCTGTCGATGGTTGGTATGAACAAATCGATGAGAGACTGAAATCTCGCGCTGTCAGCACTCACTTTGGCCTCAAGGTGCTCGATCAGCTCTTGATCCGTGGGATCGAACTTGACGCCAGCCGGCAGCACCGGCCAATCCTTCTTCGACTTGCATCGGTAATTCCAGTTATATGGTACTCAATGTATGATCAATCGACTGTTTTAAGTGAATGATGAAAGATTTCGACAGATAAGTGGTACTCCAAATCTAAAGTCTAGAATACCCGAACACGCCGCCGGGATTCTTGTGTCACCTCAGCGCAGCATGTTGTCACATCAATTCAATGTGTGGACATGATGAATAATTTGACCGACGTATACTAGTACTGCTACTGTACTACTTACTAGTCGTATTTAGTGTCACAATTTATACATAGGTTTAACTAACAAGTAAGCACTTGAAGCCTAATTGATATATATATGGCTTCTGCACATCATCTCCATCATCATTATCAGTACATCCTACACAGGTGAGTTAGGATGCACTTGATCCCAGGAAGGTATCTATCCTTCAAACCAGAGGAGTGCTTCAAACTAACAACAATACATAATATCCAACAAAAGAGGGTCGTGCTACTGTCGGATTTCGGGTTCCGGCAGACCCTTGAGGTTCGAACTCTAGGGTGCGCGCGGAGATTACGCCTTCTACCTACCTGCACCCCTCCGCCTCGCAAAGATCTAAGCTATGGAAAGAACAGCACAAGAGACACAAGGTTTATACTGGTTCGGGCCACCGTTGTGGTGTAATACCCTACTCCAGTGTGGTGTGGTGGATTGCCTCTTGGGCGAATGATGATGAGCAATACAAGGAAGAACAGCCTCGCGAGGGTCTGTTCTTGGCTGGGGCGATGAACTGCTAGGAGGAGTTCAGTCACCCTTCTCTCTCTCTCTCTGATTGATTCTCTGGATCCTGGTCGATTCCAATTGCCCGCGACCAGATGCCTCTACTCTGGGGGTGGCTAGTCCTATTTATAGGCAAAGGCCCTGGGCCTCTTCCCAAATATTGAGCGGGAAGGGCGCCAACAATTGGCCATTTCAAAGGGGAACATCTGGTACACTTATCCCGACTAAAGGTTGTCCTCGCCTGCCAAAGGCTCTGGTGGTGACGCTGGCTCGGGCTCCACAATGACTTCCTTCCTGCCGTGGGACTGGTCTTGGTCTTGTTGCACCGAAACGGATGCCTTTGCTTGATGCTCTCGCCTGCCCTTGCTCCCTTTGCACCAAAGAGGAAAGGAGGACACTGCGCGGGCTGGCGCCCGCCTGGCACCCTTGGTCGTCATGGCTTGCACCATGGGAACCTCGTGAGGTACCCTGCCTTGATCTCTCCGCCTCCTTGCGAGCCAGCCTGATGAGGCCGCGCCTGAGGAAGCTCCGCGTCGTCCGCCCCGCGAGGCTTGGCCCCTCACGAGAGTCTTGGGTCTGTGTTGATGAAGATGGGCCGTGCTGGGCCCCCCTTTGAGCCACGCCGCGGGCCGCAGGCAGGCAAGTCTGGGGACCCCCATTCCCAGAACGCCGACAGTAGCCCCCGAGCCCAAGGCGTGCCCGGACTTGGCCGTGCAGGGAGGCGAAAGGGCAAGGGCGAAGCGCCACGGGTCCTAACAGCCTGCGGCCTTGGGCGCCGCGTGGCGGTTGATTGGACGTGGGCGGCACTGTTCCCCCACGCTTCCTTATTTTGCGCCATGCTAGGCGGACTCGTAGTCATACACAGCCGCTCCCCTTCCTGTTGCTCGAGCGCCCTCTGTCCTTTCTCCTCTCGAACTCCAGCTTCTATTTCCAATCCAATCTCGAACCTTCCCCCCCTTCCCATCACCATGGCTCCGACGAAGAAGGGAAGAGGGAGGAAACCCATGCCTCTGCCTTGCTTGCCGCCGTTGGCGGCCCCTGCCGAGAGCTTGGGCAGGGTCAGCTCGGCTCTGGCCACTATCTTCAACGAATGCGGGAGGACGACGGCCTGGTCCACGTCTCACATGTCCATCTACAGGATAGCCACCGAGGTCCGGTATTTTGTCGATGCCCTGTGGGCGGGTCTGGTTCCCCCCTTTTCTGATTTCTTCAATGCCGTGCTTTCCCACTATCAGATCCATATGATGCATCTGAGTCCTGAATCCATCACCCTTCTCTCGGTCTTCGCCTTTGTTTGCGAGGCGATGGTGGGCATCCTTCCTTCGGTTGCCTTGCTGCGCCACTTCTTCTATCTGCGCCTTGTCGACCCTACCCAATGCTCAGCGTGCGTGAGCTTCGCTGCCGTGCCTGAGGCAGTGGCCTCAGGGATTGACTTCAGGCTCCCTCCGTCCGCGGCTGGGTTCCGCGAGCGGTGGCTGTACGTGGATGCAGGGTGCCCAGTCCCCTGCTATCGGAGCCAACTTCGCCTGCTGTCCCTAATTCGGGCTGGGACCAGGAGACGCTTGAGAGCCCCCGGCTCGTCTTCGTCTGGCACCGCTTCGCATTCTTGAGGGCACTTGGTGTGGCAGCGCCCAAGGTGGTGAAGGAGTTCCTGCTACGCCGCATTGCTCCTCTCCAATGCCACTCCCGCCGGATGTGGGCCTTCAGCGGGCGTGATGATCATATGAGGCTCCAGGAAGAGGACCTGACGCCTGAAGTGCTGAGGACAGCGCTCTTGATCCTGACTGGGGACCCCAACCCTGGCAGCATCCAGCAGGGAGGGGCCTTGCTGTACTTCTGCCAGAACAGGGGCGATCTTGTGAATCAGATGCCTATCTTTGATGAGTGGGGGCCGCGCCCCGCCGGCCTCCAGGGGCTTCGCGAGAACCCAGTGATGGTGACTGCCCTTCCAGTCGGCCAAGGAGACTCTTCCTCAAGTGGCGGAGCAAGGAGGCATGAGGTGCCAGAGGCCGAGGGGGCTTCCGGCGGGGTGACAGCGCCGGGCGATGCTCGTGAGGGAGCAGCTCTTGGGGCCCGTGCCGCTGAGGCTGAGGGTGGCGAGCAGCTGCCCTCAGCGCCTGCGGCTGAGGCCCTTGAGGCTCCAGCTGCTTCTCTTGGCGAGGCGATTGGCAGCGCGCATCAGGCAGGCGCCCCTGACGCAGATCGCCTCGACGCTCCATCTTCGTCGCAGGTTGATCCCTGCGCTCAACTCTTGGGCCGCTTCCGCGTGGACTTTGAGGCCCTCCGGAAGAGAAGGGAGGCCCTGGGCGACGATTACCCTTGTCGCCTGCTGAAGCGTAGGAAGTACTTCGCCACTGATGAGTAAGCCTTCTCCTTTTCCAGCTCCTGATCCTTCTGTTGCTTTTACTGATCCTTGCTCCGCAGGCCCCTTCCGGCCAAGCTCACGGAGACGGCTGAGGTGCCGTCCCCCTTGGCTTCGCCCCCTCCACCATCCTCAAGTGCTCCGAGCAGCAGAGCCCTTGTGGTGAGGGCGATCGGAGAGGCGAACCGTCCCGAGGCGCATCGTCGCCCCGCGCACCCCGTGATCCCCCTTTGCGGGCCTTCTCGTGGCATAGCCAGCCTGCCGTGGGCTTCTCGCTTGGTCATGGACTGCGATTGGCTGAGGCGCTCCCTGCGCTCTTCATTTGGGGACCGGCTGGCTCCAGGCCGGGCTTTTGGCGTGGCATGCCTGGCCATCGCGAGGGTGCCAGCCCCCAGCCCCCTGCCCGGAGGGGGAGTGCTGATCCGTGGCCCCGGCTCTTGCTTGGGGCAGATGATGGTGTGGAAGACATGCTCGAGTGCGCCCGGGAGCGTCGTGCTCGTCGCCAAGGATTCCTTCGAAGGGCGGCTGACGCGGTGAACCTGCTTGGTGAGGAGCTTGCTGACGAGGACGCGCGCCTTGAGGCCGAGGGCCTGCGCCTGGCTGTAGAGAGGCGCGGGCTGGAGGGCGCCATTGCCCTTGCGCGCAATCAGCGCGATCTTGACGACAAAGAGGCCAAGGCGTCGCTGGTGGCCTCTCGGGAGGCCCGATCTCAGGCCGCTGAGGAGGCCCGGGAAGCTGACCGGTGGCGAGAGGCGGTGGAGGAGCGGGCTCGGGAGCTCCTGGCCTGGTGCCACTCACTGGAGGAGCAGGTGGAGCTGCGCGAGGCAGCCCTCACATCGATGAAGGTGGCCTCTGGCGACCCAGCAGAGCTCTAGAAGCGCGAGGAGGCGTTGATGCTGGAAGCCGCCGAACGTACCCGCGAGTACGAGCATCTGGAGACGAGGGAGCGCCTGGTGACGCAGGCGGAGGATGATGTCACTGCACGGGAAGCCCGTGTCCTGGAGGAGGTCGGGCGTCGGGTGGAGATGGCGCGCCTGAACCTCGAGCGCGAGCTCGAGGGGAGGCTGGGGTTGATCCAAGCCGAGGCTGAAGGTAGGACTGCCGCCTTGAGGGCCAAGCTGGAGGAAGCGACGCGGCGGGCCGATGCTTCTCGGGCCGCCCTCGAGGTAGCGCAAGGGGAGTTAACCACCTCCAGGCCGAGGTGCTCCTTCTTCGACATGGGGTGGAGGAGGTTGAGGCTGTCGCGCGCCAGAATGCGGACGAGATACGTCAGCGGCAGGTCCTGGAGTATGAGCACGACCCCATGCTCACTACGCTCCGGGAGAGAGCCAACACAGCCTTGGGCAACATCTGCGAGGTGGCTGTTGGCGAGCCGCACGCAGTCAACTACGCCGGCAACCTTCAATTCTGCACCGACGTGGTGACGCAGCTGGAGGCGCGGTCGGTCAGGGCCGACAAGTTGGTGGAGGAGATGAGCCGCGCCCTGCTCGGGCGCGTGTTTTCTCGTGTCTCCAGCCATCTCCAGAACATGGATCCCCACTTCAATTTCGACGCCGCCATCGCCCCAGTCCCCCAGGCCGTCCGAGACGACCTGGCGCTCTGGGTGGAAGACAATGTGGATGCTCTTGTCAGGGCCTTCGCTTCAGACAACGATGGCGTGATCGTGGCTGCCGACGAGGGCGGTGTGGTGAACGGCCCTGATGTCGCTGGCGATAACGCAGACAGCGATGGCGAGCCCAGCGATGCTAGCAATGGTTCGGGAGGTGCTCCTGAGGACGCATTGGGGGATTTATCCGACTGATTATGCATCGTTCCTTTTTCCTTACCCTGCATGAATAGAACTCAGGTTTTGGGCCTGATGGCTGTGAGAGCATTTTGGGAGGGGGAGCCCCTCATGTAAAACTTGTGTTCATCGAATTAGTAGATGTTACATTGCACATGTGCCCGCGCCAAGTGGCTGGCTAAGCGACGCGCTGGTTGGCTGGTTTACCTTTGTCCCGTGCGGGCCCTGAGGTAGCCTGTGGAAGGCTGTGGTGTCCCGAGTGTTCCCTAATCGAATCCGTAGGATCTGCAGTAAAAAACCCTCCTGAGAGGACGCGGCGGCGGCAGTCTGGGCTGCGCGCAAGCTAGGCCTGACCCGGCTCGCGAGGGGCTCACGAGGGGAGGCAGCTGAGGCGAAGTGGTGACCAGAACGCGAGAAATTGCTCGAACGATACTAAGCACCCCTTCCCCGAACACACACAAATCTCAAATACGAATCCAACTTAAATCCAGCGGGGGAAAGCGACAACCAAAGGGAAAAGCAATGAAAGCAGACAAAAGGCCGCGTCCGGCACCTAATCTAGTCTTGGACGTCTTCTCACCAATGTGGAGCTAAGTGCTGCCACTGGGCGTGGGAGGGAACCCCAGGGCCTGAGGCCGGCACCCCTGAGACTCCGGGGCGTGTACAGCCCCACTCATTATTACGTGAGAGTGTCACGGGGCCGCCAGCTTCACAGGCACTGGGCCTTCTTCACAGGTACCGGCCTTGCTTCATATCGCCAGACGAGGGCCCCGCCTTGCACCACACTCTAGTGCCATCAACGACGACCGGAAACTAGGACGCCGCCGATGGGGTAGAGCGGTCGCCAGAGGTTCCCCCGACGACCACGGGTCCTCCACCAGGGGCAGGCCCTGAGGCACCTCCCCAGCGGAGGGCCTACCTCCTGAGAACGCCTTGCTCCGAACACCGCGGTGGTGATGTCGAATCTCGACCCCTCTCCTGCAGCCCCCTGCGCCCTCCTCCCGAGGGGTAGGAGACTATGGGAGCGGGGCAGCTGCTCGCTGTGGCGACCTGCACCTCCTGCGACCCATGATTAGCGTATGCATGCTCTTGAGGAATTAGAGATACCCGATAATCGTTGCCTCCAGCGTGGCTAGTAGGACCGTCCCGGGGCTCCTGGAAGAGCTTAGCTTCTGGCGCCTCGTCCCCCCAGCTTGGGCTGAGGAGCGAGCCTTGTTCGCCCTCGTGAGGGTGCCCTTGGTCCATCATGTGGGGCACGTATTCTTCTGGCGCCGTCATCCCGAAGGCCACGCCATAGTGCTCCGTGTGCCACGTAGCTCTGCTTGACGCGCCCACCGTGGGGTGGTAGCGCGGCTGTCCACTGGGGCCGTGGGTCACGTCGAGTCCTTCTTCTTCGCGGACCGGGGGCGGGGGCAGCGCCGCCACCGGTCCGGTGCCAATAGCTTCGCTGGCGTTGGAGTAGCCTTGGGACCTGCGGGCGCGCGCGGAACCCCCGCGCGGGCCGCCCTGGGCTTGAGATGGGAGCTGGGTGCAGAAGGGGTGAGCCCCCGAGGCGGCAAAGCCCAGGAGCTCGGCCACCCGCTCTAGCAGCACGTCGCGGCCACCCTCCAGCAGCCTGCACTGCAGCAGCTCTCGGGCCACCGTGAGCGTGGCCCTCAAGTTCGCCTGCTCCCGGCGAGTGTACGGTGGTTGCGGCGTGATTGGAGGCCCTTGCTGCCGACCGCGCCTGCCACGGCGTGAGAGCTGTCGAAGCCTGTCTGCGTCGCCCGCGGCCCGCAGCGCCCTGCGGACCGCGAGCTGCCTGGGGCATAGGGTCGCCCGAGGCGAGCGGCTCTGCGCGGGCGGGCCATGCTACCCATGGATCTGGGTTGCCCGCCTGGTCGCCGGACATGGTGATGACGACGGGACGGGGCACGAAGTGGTAGAAGGTGGATTCCGGCGCACCCCTACCTGGCACGCCAAATGTCGGATTTCGGGTTCTGGCAGACCCTTGAGGTTCGAACTCTGGGGTGCATGCGGAGATTACGCCTTCTACCTACCTGCACCCCTCCGCCTCGCAAAGATCTAAGCTATGGAAAGAACAGCACAAGAGACACAAGGTTTATACTGGTTCGGGCCACCGTTGTGGTGTAATACCCTACTCCAGTGTGGTGTGGTGGATTGCCTCTTGGGCCGATGATGATGAGCAATACAAGGAAGAACAGCCTCGCGAGGGTCTGTTCTTGGCTGGGGCGATGAACTGCTAGGAGGAGTTCGGTCACCCTTCTCTCTCTCTCTCTCTCTCTCTGATTGATTCTCTGGATCCTGGTCGATTCCAATTGCCCGTGACCAGATGCCTCTACTCTGGGGGTGGCTAGTCCTATTTATAGGCAAAGGCCCTGGGCCTCTTCCCAAATATTGAGCGGGAAGGGCGCCAACAATTGGCCATTTCGAAGGGGAACATCTGGTACACTTATCCTGACTAAAGTCGGTCCTTGCCTGCCAAAGGCTCTAGTGGTGACGCTGGCTCGGGCTTCACAATGACTTCCTTCCTGCCGTTGGACTGGTCTTGGTCTCGTTGCAACGAAACGGGTGCCTTTGCTTGATGCTCTCGCCTGCGCTTGCTCCCTTTGCACCAAAGAGGAAAGGAGGACACTGCGCGGGCTGGCGCCCACCTGGCACCCTTGGTTGTCATGGCTTGCGTCATGGGCACCTCGTGAGGTACCCTGCCTTGATCTCTCCGCCTCCTCGCGAGCCAGCCTGATGAGGCCGCGCCTGAGGAAGCTCCGCGTCGTTCACGCCGCGAGGCTTGGCCCCTCACGAGGGTCTTGGGTCTGTGTTGATGAAGATGGGCTGTGCTGGGCCCCCCTTTGAGCCACGCCGCAGGCTGCAGGCAGGCAAGTCTGGGGACCCCCGTTCCCAGAACGCCGATAGCTACAGCAGCAGAATACATGGCTCAGTCTAGATATCAGCACGAATCAAGTTGTGCATATTTGCTGTTGGCATGAACCACATCGCCGCATGTCAGGTTTGCTAAAGCCATCCATCGCATGGAAGCTTGATGCCTTTCACACACTGAAGATTATCTGGCAACAAGCTATGTCGACAAATCTCTGGATATGGTGATTCATGAAACCCATGGTATGATGTGTAAACACAACCCCCCCCCCCTCGCGAATGGAAGTTGCATAGCAAAGTAATCATCGCCGGTGATATGATCGATGATTGGTTGGATGATCGGATAATTGAGCCCGAGGAACAAGGAGTGGTTGCCGAGGCTGTAAACCCGCCTCCAGTTGAATACGCCTGGCCCAACGGAGCTGGGATCTTTCTCGAACACGAAGCAACCATAGCCATCAATGTCACGAACGCCCCATGCATTGTACTGCATGTGGTTTGATGTAATGGTTTGGTCAATTTGGTACGTGCGAATGAGCATCAAATGACCGCCGTCAGCTAAACGAGCGATAAACCACCACCCATCGGCTGGTATGATTCCAGGTCCTGGAATCATGAAGGCCAGCGCATTTGCGTCTGCTGCAACAATTCAAATTGGAGACCAAAAGGACAAAAATAAACAATCATGTTCAGAGTATGTGTGGAATTAAGATTATTATAATAGTGACACATATCATAGATAGAGAATTGCAATGCCCTGGTCATAATCATACCCCAAGTTAAAAAAAAGCCAATGGCTTTCATATTCTAGCAATATGTCATGGTTCAAACATCATGTAACAATGAGAGGAAAACAGCTATGACAGCGCCTACTCATATTCTACCATAGCACTTACTACTACTGTTCTCATATCAACTCCAAGCAATAACATGCGTTGTTATAAGAATCTTGTAAACGAGAGTAACATATAGCAATCATGATGTTATGCTCATAATATGTATTCTAACAATCATTAGGTGCCAATTGTTCTCATATCAACTCTAACAATAACATGTGTGGTCATAAAAATCTAGGAAATGAGAGGAACATATAGCAATGATGTGGTTATAGACATGCTATGCATTCTAAATTTGTAACAAATGAACAGGCAGTCGTATTCATAAGGTAAAGATGAGATGAGATAGAACAATTACACGACGATAGATTCCACCAGTATAGGCAGCCAATCTGTGCGTCGACCGCGTAAACGATGGCATCATGCACTATAGCATCAGACAGAAATGTCGCCTCAACATGATTGATGATGAGCCATAACCATGTATGGCGACCGGATTCCAGATAGACTAATCCCATGTTGAACAAGGCAATGAGCTTGTAATCCATGTAGTCTTCTGATGGTGTGGGCACTTCGCAGATTACAACTTTCTGCAAACAGAGGTCGAGCCAAAAGCTTGACGTGTCTCGTGCGTAGTAGGCAGGAGTGTATGGTGGGCCGCAAGGCTCGATGGCGGCGGTATCCAATGATGGAAGGGTGATCTCTCGCTGGGTGTAGATATCCACGAGACGCCACGGACTACCGGTGTGGTGGATGAGGATGATCTAGTTGGCCTTCATGCCAGCCCAGTAGTGGCCACGCATGAAGGACAGGTGGACGGGTAGTGGTAGCATGTTGAGGGGCACCACGGCAACATCCGTAGGATCGTCAAGTCGGTGTCTGGGCCACCTGCAAGGATCGGGCATCAGCAAGCAGGGTGTCTTGAAAAGAGCCGGCCGGTTGTAGACGAGTAGATGGTACAAAGACACCGAGCATGCGGCCAGACGGACGGTGCTGAGTAGGTCCATACAACTACAGATCTGCTCCAAGAGAACATCAGGGAGGGAATTCCAATCGCGGCTCTGCGTGTCAGTCGGTTCTGCCATTGGGGTTTTCGGTGCCTGCGAGCCAGCGAGGAAGTGAATTCGGGCGGGCGAGCGAAGAAGCTTCTCCTCGTGTGGCCGAGTAGTGAGCGGGGGGATATGGTACACGCGAGCTACCAAGGAAGATGGTGCGGGCGGGCGAGCAATGAGCGGTGGTAAATGGTGTGCGGCCGACGATGGGGAAGAGAGGAGGAAGAAGAAGAGAGGAGTAAGAAGAAGAGAGGAGGAAGAAGAGTGGAAGACGGGGAAGAAAGTGCATTCAATCTCAATTCTACTAGTACTACTACCAGGATATACCGTCCTTCGGAGTGTAAATAGTTACACCGATGACATGTGGTCTACCACAATAGGGCCCATATGTCAGTTAATGGAGGACAGAGGTGCGTAGGCGTATTTGCAGAAGCGTGCTCTACTGGCAAACATGATGGCAGTACTGGGTAAGGCTGATTTAGTAACACCAACACGCTGGTTCAGCTTATTAATTACGTGTCCTATCTGCTGCAGCGTGTATTGTCACTTCACTGCAAAGACTAGTTGAATAGTTTTCTCTAACCGAGATGGGGAATAATGGATCGCGAGGACTTCCTTTCTACAGTATCCCTATGCCTCTACGCTCACTTCACTCATTTTGCTCCGTACCTAGTCACTTGTTGAAATCTGTAGAAAGACAAATACTCCACATTTGGGAACAGAGGGAGGCTTTTACTCCATACTATTTGGGAACAGAGGGAGTATCACCATATGGAGGGAACAGAGGAAGCTTGAAATATGAACATGTCAATGGGAGGGAGTAAGCCCCATGCATGCATGCAACATGCAACACTCACACGTACACATGGACGCACTCAACACTCACGCACCCATGCGGCACACAGCAGACGACGCAACACACACGCTCACGCTCAAGTGCTCAACCTACTCCCTACGTCCATGAAAGACTGTACATTTAGAGATTTACACATTGACCAGGGCATAATTAACGCCCAAAAGTAGCAGACTTATGTGTGCATGCGACTATTGAGATAAGAAGGTTAAATGAAGGCCGTTGCATGCTATAATTAAGGATAGACATGTAGCCTATATATACCTACAACACAAGTTGGTGCATTAGTTAAAGGCTAAATGCATTGGAAGTGTAGATGTACATCATGTACTACACTCTTTGTTTTATAGCCGATGTACACTCTTTGTTGGAAGACCGAGATAGAACACGTGCATCCACTCACATACACAGCCAGGGCGGTTCGCGCGCAAGGGTTGGACTCGTGTCGCGCCTGCGTAAAGTTTTGTTTAACTAATTTTTTGCTCTGCCAACTGACAGGTGGGACCCAGAAACCAGGTGACAATTTAACAAGTCAACAAAGTGCCACGTCGACTATGTGGCCGGTCAGTAGGGTGCAATACGGTGCTCTACGATGAGTTAGTGATCATATAATCGTGCAAAACTATATATAGTGACCGTAAAGAGCGTATTGTTACATACGTTGACCGCCAGTGTATTTTTCTTGTTTCAAATTAAGCCATATTAATCGGAAAGGACGCAGTATGGACTACTACTACTAGTACTAGTACTGCTTTGATGTGTCCCGTCAACTCGTCGAACGAGGAGAAGCTTGCTTACTATGCCTCTCCCTTGCCCGCGCGCGCGGTGGTTCGCAGGACGAGGAGAGGGTTTTGACTACAACGCCCTCTCCCTCTCCCTCTCCCTCTCCCTCGCCCTTGCCCTCGCCCTCGCGGTGGACGTGCAACAGTTCAATCGGTGTCAGATTGCCAGAAGCATATTGTACTGTAGTATCATCATTGTTGGACCTTCCGAAGAGGCAAAGAACCAAGTGCAAGGTTCACACGAGTACGAACTGTTGAACCTCCCGAAGAGGCAAAGATCCAAGCGCAAGGTTTTATAGGAGTTGTCGTCCTAGTAGGAGTGTACTAGTACAACTATAGCGAACGATGCTACTGTATGATGCCGCCACATCACATATATCCAAAGCCGTGCCACCTTTTTTTTCTCAAAGAGCGTGTTGGAGCCCATGCAACAACCACACAAGTTGCACGTACACATAACACATTTACTAGTAATAAATTCTAAAGGACAAATGCTAGTATGCCACACAAGTTCATCTTCAATTCATGTGATAAATTTGTGCACGACTAGTCTACATATATTCACAGCGCTACCGTTCACAATTACCGTACTCCACTTACACGTTATAGATGGGCTACATGTCCTCCTCCAGGTTCCAGTCCCAGGTGTTCTTCATGGATGGCACGATCTATAGCGGTGGGCAATGGGAATCATTGTTGCAGCTTTCTAGTCCGGTTCCACACGATGGAGACTCATCCAAGCTGAAGCGGCATAAATCAGGGATAGCGTGTCCCAGCATGTTGTTCATCCGGCGGTGCGCACTGAAGACACAACCATGCTTCATGAACAGCAGGCCTTCCGTATCGTGCACGGAAGGTGGCATCCGTTTCACAATGGGGTAGCTGTCCCCGATGAAAAGCGAGTACTCTCCAAGAGTGTTCCTCGGCACCCACGTAGCATCACGGGGGTCGAACTCGGCGCCGTTCATCTGGTACACGCGGCATCTTAGATCTGGACACATGGTGACGTACATAGTCAAGGTCCATGCATAATAATGTTGTGCTCAAATATGGCGGTCAGTAATACTGTGCAGCAAATAGTACTACTCCGGTATAGAGGAAGTAAAATAACCGGCTTATTATATATAGCCACTCTTGGCTACATGGATGAGATAGTAAGACATGGAAAAAGAAAAATGGTGGCAGCTAGTGGGTTCAAGTCTTCAAGGGCCTAGCTAGCTATACACGTCCTCCAAGGTAAAAAGTACTCCTACTAGTACTACAAAGTATACTACTAGTACAACAATGAAAGAAGGCGAGAGAGTTAAAAAATGGAATACCTGGGTAGATGGTGACGGTCCGATCGTGGTAGATTGTGTGACCATGTTGCACATCAGTGGTACCATGGGTAACGACTGCTAAGATAGTTGATCCCAATATGCCAAAGTCAGCTACAAGGTTCCAGGTTAGACTGAATCGCGGATGCAAATGCACATCCAGGATCGGCGATCTTATTTTGATCGGGGGATGACTGGTCCCTGCAAAATAATGGAGTATCGTTAGGGATGCAAATGATGGTTTGTGCATTCCGTTTGTAATCTCCCGTATCGTAGGATGGCAACCAGATGAAACAAGTCCCCTGGCTTGTCACCGCGAAGATGCGGCCTAGATGGCGCACGACGTCTTTGAACGTGTAGGGGTACAAATCTGCCGCCGCCAACATGCGCCAGCCTCTGCCGTTACTGCCTCTTCCATTGATGGCAATCCTTATGTCGAACACCGCGATGAGATAGTAATCATCATAGCCGCATCGCTTTGTCGGAGGGTACGCAATTGCTATCTTCTTCAATCTCATGTAGGCATCATCATACGTATTCAAGCCCAGCCAATCCGGAAGGCCGATCCCAATGGTGGAGAAGGGGTCTACCGGAACGGCCGCACTGCTGTGGATGTTGTGCAAAATGATGGTGGTATCCGGCCGGAGGTATGCAAGCCAATCTTTGTTGGCACCGACCCAGACCTATATATAAGACGGTGGGCAACGGAGAAATTACGGGATGGAAATGGAATAACTAAGTAGTACATGATCAAACTCCACTACTGACCTGCTCATCGGACAAAATCCGACTACCTCTCAACGTCGGCAACTCTAGCGAAGTCAACGTGCAACCATGGCCAGGGAGCGGTGGACTGTTCGAAGGATTGTCCCATAGAAGAATCCTCGAGGACACATGGAAGACCAACAAGCATGGCCTTTTCCCAAGCCTGTTTAAGAAGGGTCTTGAAAAAGTTGGTGCAGGAAGCACCGAGTCTTGCGGCGGTGAGGACGTCGGAGCGGCGTGCAATTTCTCCCAGAGGATCGTCGTCCAAGGTCTCCCAGCCCGGAAGAGGAGGAGAACCGCCTGGCGAATCCATGGGAGCAGCGACGAACTGCCTTCTCTTCAGGGGGAGGGGAACTGGCGAGGAGGAGATAAGAGCATAGTAACCGCAGGGCCTCGTCCCTTCCAACTATAGATCGTTCCTCAGCGAAGGGGTGAGGCTATTATTTACTACTAGTACTAGCATTATGGAATGTTATGGGATTGTATTATACTGTAAATAATAGCACTAGTAAGAAATTTTTGGCACTAGGTAGTAGTTTTTGGCATGGATTAAGAAATTTTGGGTATGTTTTTGCCATCTTTTGTACACGCCAACTAGTGTCAAAAAACGTCTTACATTATGTGACGGAGGAGTACGTACTCATACTGTAGTAGTACTAGTACTACTTTTCTCAACTAGTAGTGCGATGTACTGTACTTCTAGTCTAGTATAGTATAGTGCACCAGTTTTGAACTCTTGAATCTCAGGGCCAAGGAGCTACAGTTGGAAGTGGAGGGTACTACTGTTCTCTAGAACCATTGCTGTAATATCAATGCAAGGGAAGTACACCTGCGTAGTGGCCTAGTGGGTACTCTCGGTGCTCTATTCAGCCGCTCCTCTCACGTAGCTGGCCTACTCAGTCGCTCCTCTCACGCACACACTAGCAGCCTGTTTATCAGCGACGGTTACTGCGGGGACAGAACATTTGAGTTATTTGATACAACAAGACTAGGCTTTTCACTTCCATTTGTGGAGGTGTAATGGACCTCGTCAAACTTTGTTAGTAGTTCCTTCTTTATGAATGAGATGAAGCAAAGCTTTTGCCTCCGTTTAGAAAAACACGTCAAGAGGAATTTCTTTCATAGTAGAGCCGATAATGGAGTGAAGTCCATGAGTGCAACGCCACAAGCTACAGAGTAGTAGTAGAGCACTTTACGTACAAAGCCATATTGCACAGTTCCCAATGCCCCGCCAGGCTTTTCCGGCTCCTCGGGCTTAATTGGGAGGCGCTAGTTTAAATATGCTACTAGCTGGAAGCTGCAAGCGAGGTGCGGCTAGGGCGAGCACGCGAGCCACGGGATGCTGGGAAGGAAAACCCGTTCACGTGGCTAGGCTATCCAGTGCACCCAGATTATGGGGCCGCACGTCTGTTTGACTTCAAAACTCAAACTACCCGTGTAAAATATTGGCTCACAGCAAAGTGTAGTAGTACTATTTTTTTTAAAAGGCCGCCGTGCGTTCAGCCGGGATCGAACCCACAAAACAAGGTATACACTCCCGCGACCACTAGTAGTACTCGTTGGAGTACAACGCAACCTAGAATCGCCTTTTGTCGCTAGTAGTACGTACATTGTTCCTTACAAGAAACCCCTAAGAGCATGGTTAATAGTATAGCCAGCTGCTGGCTATAAGCCAGTGCCATGTCATCTAAAGCCCATCTTATAGCCAACATGTATAATAATACTCTAGATCAAAAGAGTGTACTACTTTTTTATTATGTGGCCCACTTCTTATTCTCACAAATTGCCTAGGAGCACGTGCTAGAGCTGGCTCTTCACAAAGAGCCCGCTTACCTTCTCTCTCCTCTTCTCTTTCCTCCAACTAAGCAGAAATATACTAGTTTATTTCTTATAGCCCGCTAACTCAGCTCTATGTACTTGCTCTAATAATGCAAGAAACCACTAAAATGCCAAGAAACTACTACCACTTGCATACGTGGCAGACTTAAGATAAGACTACCTTATCAACCATTGTACATGCTCTTACCAACAAAAATCCTCGAGTGACCTCCTACCTTCGGCCCGTCCACCTAGTCATCCTCGGCCCTGGGACGCAGCTACCGCCGCCGGCAGAAGGCGAGGTCAAAACCGCCGGCGGTGCAGAGCCCATGTTGCGGCAGCCCGGATGCCAGCTCCGTCCGGCGCTCACGGCCGCTAGCTAGCCAAGATAGCTCCATCTAGCTGCTTGCCTGCAAGGTTTGCTAGCTAGATTGGCACGGCAGCGCGGCGGCTTGCTCGCGCGCGCCGCACTAAGGCCAGCCATCTGGATCGAGCGAAGGCCAGCGCGACGGCTTGCTCGCTCGTGAGTCACGCTCGGGCTAGCCTGCCAACCCGTGCGGAGGCTAGCGCGGCGTCCGGCCTGTCCGGCGGAGCGGCGGCCAACTCACTCATCACCGGCGCCCCAGACGAACACGCATCAGTATTGTTTGAAGTAATGTTCAGGAAAAATAGTGATTTGAGGGGGAATAACAGGATAGAAGGTCAGATGTGGGTCCCTCGTGTCAACGGTCAAACAAAATGTGTTGGTTTAAGCTGCCTCGTCAGCACAGACATGTGGGCCAACCCTGTCATAAATGGGTTTAAATGAACCTAATCAGTAGGAGTACTAGGTAGTTTTTGGCGTGGATTATGAAATTTTGGGCATGTTTTTGCTATTTTTTGTACAATAGATTCTTCCTAGGGCTGGTTGAAAGTGGTAGTTTTTTGTTAAATACTCTACATATTGTAAGTAGGAGTGAAAGTTAAGCTTTGGAAGCCAATAAGCAAGGCTAGTTACATAGTGCATATGTGTACATGATTGAAAGTAAATATCAACCATGGGTGACTAATATCTTGATGGAAAACTCAAAACTATGGAATACTAGGAAAAAATGCATGGTTGGAAATACTAGCAATGTTCATGTCCGTTGCAACGAATCATAATTAGAATAATACTTATTCACAAACTTGGTACAAAACACTCTAATTTTTATATACATATGTCACTAGAGATATATTATGTTTCAATTAGAATATATTCCTTGGGCTGTTTTGGTGAGGTCAGGGAGGGATGTGGTTGGTTTTAAGATACTAATTATGGGTTTTTCTGCAAATTGGTAGACAAGTGGGATGTTGGTGAGAAAAGGCAACAACTTACCTCACAATCGTTAGATGTAGATCTAATGGTTAGAAATGAGGGATGGCAGACACACCAGCATCACCAACTTAGTCTTGTGTAGGAGTACTAGCAAGATCCGTGCATTGCACGGAACATCAAGATGCATTTTTCATAGAACACTTGTTGTGATTGACCCTTGCGGGAGTAATCCCATGCGTAAAAACTAATGATATCTCGAGAAATATGAGATAAGGTGAAGAGGAGTGGGGTGTGGTGGTGGTTGGTGGTTGGACTGAGCGGAGCCATGGGGATTGACGACGCCGGCAGCGGCCACCAGGCCAGTTTGTTCCAGAGGCTTCCTTTCTTAATTGCTCAACAATGAGGTTTGTTGGAGATAAGGATGAATGAGGGAAGGCCTTGTCTGCAAATGTGTAGAGGGGTGCGGGTATCTTTTAGTTTAATTTCCATCCGTCAGATATAGATCGGACGGTCTATATTGCAAGATGGCACACGTACCATCATCACCAACTCGGTTTTTTTATAAGAGAAGAAATATAAGTATGGAGATACAAACGTATTATCGATACTTGCTTCCATAAACTAGCATCTACATTCTATTCAATGCCTCGGCATGTGGGGCCTTAGCACAATGACTTCTCGACTATGTAAAACAAAGATTTTCCCATCGCCGACAAGGAGGGGGTGACGGCGGTGCGCTTTTTGGCTTGCTCTAGTCCTAGTAGTCATACTAGGTGGTCTAAGCACGTGTAGATTTATTCTTTTTCATGTCTCGTGTTCGCCGTACTGCCATGACTATTGATGAATAGATGGTAAGTTATTCACGGGGAAACCCTTGTTGAGCGTGTTTGCGAGAGAGAGAGAGAGAGATAGTGTGCGTGTGTGATATGTTAGAAACTGAGGCAATGATAACAGATTCTTTGTGTCTATGTGTGTGGAGGATAGAGAGAGACATGTACATGGGGCTTTGTGTTGTGTAACGTGGAGACACATATACATAATTAGAGAGCGAGTGTGTGAGATACACATGCGGACATGAGGAGAGATGAGGATCCAGACAAATGGGTGTTTGTGCGTGTCTGTGTGTGTTTGTGCACGCGTTTGTGTGTGAGAGGGAGAGAGTGTATGTGGAGTAGAGAGACCACTGATGATGTAAACCTAGTATAAGGGAAGGGGAATGGTGTGACATGTGTAGTAGCGAGATAGCACGGATGCGGGCGGGGGGAGCAGACTATTTGGAAGAGACATCGAGTGTGTGTGTGGGAGAGGGGTGTGAGAGCGAGAGAAAGAGAGAGCTAGCGACGGAGAGAGAGAGAGAGGAAGAGAGGGGGCGAGAGGGGTCTTTTGTGTCCATAAATGGCGTATAGATAGGGAGACAATGTTGATGTTGTATGAAATTGGCCTATGAACGGAGACGCAAGGGAAGCGAGTCATCGTGTGTGTGATAGGGACTTCATGAGAGATCTAGAATAGATGGTGTAGAGAACAATGTGCGAAATAGAGAATGATTATACATTAGGGAGCTATGCAAAGAGTCACGACATATATGTATACAGGGAAGGAGCTGGGGCGGGTCCGCATGTGGGAGAGATAGAAAGAGGAGAGTGGTGCACAAGGAGACAAAGTGTGCTTGTTTGCAGTGGGGGTGGTGTGTGAGGTAAGTGCGCGAGAACCACATAACTAGGGAGATAGACGTTTGGGGGCGACGTTTTGTGTATATGGGAAATATACACTCCACATAGTGCGTGTGCTTGGGTAAGAGAGATAGCGGGAGACCTAGAGAGTGAGGGAAGAGATATGTGCATGCCCGAGAGACAAAGTGATAGAGACCTATGTTGGGGTCCGGACTTTACAAGAGAGAGGGGTGTTAATGTGCTCGTGTGTTGGTGTTTGGGGGAGAGAACGAATTCTCTATGTGTGTGTGTGTGTGTGTGGTGGGGGTGGGGGGGGTTGACTTCAGATAAAGAGTGAGGTGTCTATATTTGAGGGACTTTAGCGTAATTGAGATATTGTGCACTCACGGTTGATCAATTTGTTTCACAGTTTGTACTATGAGATAATGATACTTTTGAACATGCGTGATATACCTTGATGTACCAGAATTACAAACCTAAGATTGGAATTTTGGAATTTGACTCCATCATTAGCTTTTGTAATTCATTTAAATGGAGGTACATTTTTTAAGCCGGGATTTCGTGATTTCAAATTCATATATCAAACCTAGAGATATACACACGGGCATGTTCAAACTTTATAATCATCCACTTTATTCATACGCATACACATTTTTGCTTTTGCCATCATATTTAGGATAAACACATTTGGAATTTCATTTGAATTGGACCGTATGATGGTATTTTCTTGTAGTAGCTCAATGATCCATATTTGAATTGAATGGACAATCTAAGTTTCGAGTTGGAGACATTGATTTTCAAAACTTGCAAATTTTTTTTTGCGTGCAAAACAAACAAATTGTCCGCCATGATATCATAGTCGGCCGTACGAGAGCAGAATACTTATAATTTTAGGCGCCAAAAGCTTCCAAACTTCCCGCTCACATCGAAATATCACGCGCCCGAAAGTTTAGCCCTCTGATATTCCTGTTTTACCCTTGCCACATGAAAGGAAAAGGGCTGCTTTGGTAACTCCATTGTTTCCCCCTCTTTGCCCCCAACATTCCTCCCCAGAGCCCCTCCCCTTCCCCTCCCCGACCCCCCAACCACGGCAAGCCGCCGAATCTAGTCCTCCGCCGCAACGGTGGACCTCACACCCCGCCGGATCTACCTTCCGCACCTTGGAACCCCCAACTGCCAACTCACCACTTCACCGGAGCCGCTTCAGCGACTGGCTTGTCCACCGCTCCAGATCTCCTTGACCGTCATCATGGTCCACCGCACCGGATCTGCTTAACCGGCGCCCTCGTCCACCACAGCGTAGGCCCTTCACTGACTCCCTCGTCCGCCCCTTCGCTGGCCCTTCATACAAGCCCTTGTCCGCCGCAACAGATCCGCCTCACTGAAAGCACTGTACAACGCGCCCGCCGAAGCCTTCGTCCACTGCACCGGACCCGCTCCACGGATGCCATATTCAACTCCACCGGCCCTGCTTTACCGAAGCCACAGCCTCATCAGGTTATTTTGATTTTTACTCCTTTGGTTTTTCTCTTTATCGTGCAACTGTTCACTTACCACAGATGAGCTTTCTTGTATGTCGACAGGCGCCGCAACCGTAGCACCGGAGCCGCTTCAGCGACAGCGACTGAGGGAGTCCTGGATTAGGGGGTATCTGGACTATATCCTTTGGCCGGACTGTTGGACTATGAAGATACAAGATTGAAGACTTCGTCCCGTGTCTGGATGGGACTCTCCTTGGCGTGGAAGGCAAGCTTGGCGATACGGATATGTAGATCTCCTTCCTTGTAACCGACTCTGTGTAACCCTAGCCCCCTCCTGTGTCTATATAAACCGGAAGGTTTAGTCCGTAGGACCAAGAACAACAATCATACCATAGGCTAGCTTCTAGGGTTTAGCCTCTCCGATCTTGTGGTAGATCAACTCTTGTAATACTCATATCATCAAGATCAATCAAGCAGGAGTAGGGGTTTACCTCCATCGAGAGGGCACGAACCTGGGTAAAAACATCGTGTCCCTTGTCTCCTGTTACCATCCGCCTAGACGCACAGTTCGAGACCCCCTACCCGAGATCCGCCGGTTTTGACACCGACATTGGTTCTTTCATTGAGAGTTCCTCTGTGTCATCGCCGTTAGGCTTGATGGCTCCTTCAATCATCGATAGCGATGCAGTCCAGGGTGAGACTTTTCTCCCCGGACAGATCTTTCTATTCGGCGGCTTCGCACTGCGGGCCAACTCGCTTGGCCATCTGGAGCAGATCGAGAGTTACGCCCCTGGCCACCACGTCAGGTTTGGAAGCTTAAACTACACGGCCGACATCCGCGGGGACTTGATCTTTGACAGATTCAAGCCCCTGCCGAGTGCGCCGCACGGTCACAATGAGCATGATTTAGCTCTGCCGTCGGACAGTGTTCAGGAGATCGCACCGGCAACCGCTCCGACCCTCAATTCGGAGCCAATTGTGCCGTCCACGGACGGATGGGTAGACCCCGCCACGGAGGCCGCATTCTCAGCGGTGATCGAGCCGAATACTAACCTTACCCTTCACGAGAGTCGTGACTCCAAACTGCCAGATTCTTCTCCGGCCACGGACTCCGAACCGCCTGCGCCCGTGCCGATCGAATCTGACTGGGCGCCGATCATGGAGTTCACCTCCGCGGATATCTTTCAGCACTCGCCCTTCGGTGACATACTGAACTCATTAAGGTCTCTCTCCTTGTCAGGAGAGTCCTGGCTGGACTATGTCTGGCAGGATTGGGATGCCGATGACGAAGAAATTCGCCGCCCACCCACCACCCACTTAATAGCCACTGTCGATGATTTGACCGACATGCTCGACTTCGACTCCAAAGACATCTACGGTATGGACGACGATGCAGGAGACGAACAGGAACCACTGCCCACAGGGCACTGGACAACCACCTCATCATATGATGTATACATGGTGGACACGCCAAAAGAAAACGACGATGAGGAGCGGAGGGACGCTGCGAAGGATCGTTCCCTCGAGAAGCAATCAAGGCGGCGGCGTAAGCGCCACTCCAAATCCTACCTCAAAAGAAACAGCGCTCATATAGACCCAGCGATAGAGTAGGGTGAGCCAGCGGACGATGAACACGGCATTGAACAACCGTCCGACCACGGCAACACGGAGAATGAAACCGAACAACCCGTCTCCGGCGAAGATAACAGTCCGGATGATACCACACCGGACAAACACCTGGAGCAACAGAATCTCCATCAAAAGCTTGTCGCCACTGCACGGAGTCTAAAAAAGCAGAAGCGAAAGCTCAAGGCTGCGCAAGATACACTCAGAAGCAGATGGAGTAAAGTACTCAACAACACGGAAAAGTATGGCGGCAGTCGCCATACAAAGAGCTACCCGAAGCAAAAGCTACTACCTGAATTCGATGATGAGGCCCTAGAGCCCCCGCAACCAAAAAACAAAATAGCTAGCTGGTTGGATAGACGACCTCATGGCCATCATAGAGCGGCAAACGACGCCGCACACAAGCCAGTACGCGATCCACGTGAGGACTCGCATCAAAAGGACGGCCCAATTAGATCCATCTACGGGCCAAGAAAGCGCATTCAAGCACGCAATGCAACACAACAAACATCCGAACACCATGGTACACCCAAATACAAGGGTGCCGCACACCCCCTATGTTTCACCGATGAGGTGCTGGACCATGAATTTCCAGAGGGATTCAAACCCGTAAACATAGAGGCGTACGACAGAACGACATACCCTGGGGTCTGGATTGAGGACTACATCCTCCATATCCACATGGCTCGAGGAGACGATCTCCATGCCATCAAGTACTTACCCCTCAAGCTCAAAGGGCCAGCCCGGCACTGGCTTAAAAGCCTCCCCCAAAACACCATTGGAAGTTGGGAAGAGCTCGAGGATGCTTTTCGGGCAAATTTTCAAGGGACCTATGTCCGACCACCGGATGCAGACGATTTAAGTCATATAACTCAACAGCCCGGAGAGTCAGCCCGAAAGCTTTGGAACAAGTTTCTTACTAAAAAGAACAAAATAGTCGACTGTCTGGACACCGAAGCCTTAGCAACTTTCAAACACAACGTTCGAGACGAATGGCTCGCCAGACACCTCGGCCAAGAAAAGCCGAGAACAATGGCCGCATTAACAAGCCTCATGACCCGCGTTTGCGTGAGCGAGGACAACTGGTTAGCCCGATGCAGTACCAGCGACCCTAGTACATCCGAAGCCAGGGACGAAAACGGGAAACCATGATGCAGCAAAAACAAGCGCCGGAATAAAGAAGACAACCCGAAGAGCACGGCGGTAAACGCCGGATTCAAAAGTTCTCGGCCGGGTCAGCAAAAGCTGCCCCCCAAAAGCAACAGGGACGAACTGTCCAGCCTAAACAAGATTCTGGACAAGATATGTCAAATCCACAGCACCCCCGACAATCGTGCAAATCATACCCATAGAGAATGTTGGGTCTTCAAGCAGTCCGGCAAACTCAACGCTGAACACAAGGGGCTGGATACACCAAGTGAAGACGAGGACGAGCCTCGCAAACAAAGCACTGGGGAACAGAAGAAATTCCCACCAGAAGTCAAAACAGTAAACGTGTTACACGTGACGAAGGGGAGAAACAAAGCGGCGCTCCTAGAGACACATGCCCCAGGGCCCGTTACCGCAGAGCCCTGCCACTGGTCGTCCCAACCGATCACCTTCGACCATCGGGATTACTCGGCTAGTATCCAACATGCAGGATGGGCTGCCTTGGTGTTAGACCCAATAATTGACGGATACCACTTTACACGAGTCCTGATGGACGGCGACAGTAGTTTAAACCTGATATATCAGGACGTAGTCCGCAAAATGGGGATTGACCCAACAAAGCCATAGCAATACTACCTTTAAAGGAGTAACGCCAGGCCCAGAAGCCCATTGCACGGGCTCCCTGCTACTAGAGGTTATATTCGGCTTTCCCGATGACTTCCGAAGTGAAAAGTTAACCTTTCACATTGCTCCATTCCAAAATGGCTATCAAGCACTACTTGGACGCGAAGCTTTCGCTCGCCAATGCAATACCGCATTACGCTTCTCTCACGCTTAAGATGCCCGGTCCACGTGGCATCGTTACAGTAAATGGAAGTATTGAGCGCTCCTTGCACGCGGAAGACCGTGCGGCTGCCTTGGCAGCCGCACACTAGACGGCCTCACCAAATAGAGCATCCCACAGGTCGTTAAGACCACGGACACGGTTAGACGAGTCTGTTGTGGCTATATATAATTGATGCAGGTTTGATGGCTATACCCCTATAATAATACAAGGGGATCAACGCGTGTAAACAAGTGACAATTAGACTCAACTTCTCTCATCTTGATCTATATATGGTTTATTTAGTATAACCTACCTTTTTGCACGACTACTTTTCAACTAAGTTCCTCTTTTTTACAGATGGCCATCGTGCTACACCCGTCCAGGATACGACACAACGGAGACACAGGCGCAGACGTGCAACAGGGACCCGTTCCAAGGATTCCTTTTAGATTAAGACCCTGCATAAATCTTTTTTACTGTCTCTTGTTGATACACATCCCCCGGATTCTCAGTACAACTGAGAAGGATGCTGACGTATTGGCATGTGGCCACGTCAGAATATTGCACGTACCTGGACACCAGGGGTTTATTACAAAGGGCACCGTTTAGCCCGGTTTACATCATAAAGACCGAATACCTTAGGGAGTGTTCGGCGTCGCGAGTTTGGCCTTATATGCATCAGCTCCGAATCATGTCTTTGGTCAAATGTTGGGTTTGCCCGGCTCTTGTGTTTTTCTGCCTTACGTTCCGCTCTATCGGCTAAGGCGGCACCAGGAGAACTACTGCGATTATGCCCTAGTTCACCCGAACGAGCACCTCAGTAGAGAAAGCCGAAAACGGACTGTCATGATATAGCGTGAGACTGGTCAACCACTCGATGACCTAACGGAATCTTCGATATTCCTCCGCCTTAACGAAGGGTCGTTTCCCGGCCAGGCATGTATGCGCCCTGAATTCGGATGAGCACGGAGCCACCAGGGGCTATATAGTAGCCCCACTGTCAAACTCCTATGGCTAAGTGAAAGTGTTAAAGCATTATAGTCCGATTGCCTAGCTCGTTGCGCTATCATCTCCTTAATGGACCAAGACGTTGGATCAAGTGTGAACATGCGTCTTCTGTGAGCACCCCCGCATTATATGCGTGGGGGTTGGAGCCGACGACTACCATCTTTCAGGTTATATACATATATACATGAACGGCCGCACATGAGGCTTTATAATTTTTTCAGGCAAAAGTATAAAATGGCCTTTACAATTCAGCAAAACATTGTTTTTCAATGGGAATACATGTCCTTAAAACATAATATTCTTCGAGCACTGCGCTTCTATTAAACGAGCGCCCTCAAGAACTTCTCGAAAGTAGTGCTCGGCAGGTACTCGGCTCTCGTCCGAATCTTGGGTTGCAATGGCGGTGGCCTCCATCTCCGCCCAGTATGTCTTCACACGGGCAAGGGCCATCCACCCTCTATGCACGCTGACCTCTTCATCGCGGTGATATGCGGCACTGCACCAAGGAACTGCTGCACCAAACTAAAATAACTGTTCGGCTTTGGCCTTCCCGGCCACAGATGATCCACAAGGGACCTCATGGCGAGTCCGGACAATCTATTCAGTTCGGCCCATTCGGCCAACCGATCAGTCAATGGAAGCCGACGCTGTGGAACGTTAAATTGTGACCAGAACAGCTTTTCCACTTCACGATCTTTTTGATCTCGGAAGTATTCGGCCACATTGGCAGCACTCGCCGCTAAATCCAGATATGCGTCCGCAGAACTCCACAGCCGGTCCAAAGGAGCATACTTAGGATCTCCGAACTTGATCCGCAGCATAAAGGGCTTCCCAGCCGCGATATCTCCGGCTTGACGCATCTCCTCCTTCATCGCTCTCATTGCAGAGCAGGTGTCTTTGGCTGCCATCGTGGCCTTCTCCAGGTCTGTTCTCTTTGCTTGATCTTCCTTTTCAAGAAGCTTGCAACGGTCAGCGGCATTCTTCAATTCCACAGCCATCCTGGCTATTTCCTCCTTGCTTTGGCAGTGAGCAGCCTTTTCGGCTTTCATCTCCTCAATTGCCTTTAGGGCAGCCACATCGCTTTTTCTGGCTTGTTCTTTGGCTCGGGCAAGTTCTGCCCGAAGGTTCTCCATGGCCGTAGCTCCATCTGCATTCACACACATGTTATAGATACTGGCATTACGCTCCTCTTCCCATGTTTCACTAGAGGAATCACATACCTTGTGCCTCGTCAAGCCGCTTGTTGACAAGTACGATGTCAGCATCTGCCACGTCAAGCTGCCACTTTAGTTCGGCAAACTCATCAGTCCGGCTGGCCACCGGACACTTCACCACCTGCATATTAAGGCGGCAAGATTATTCTTGGGACTACGATCCTCTGTGGGTCGTCGTCCTCGACAGCACCCAGAGTCTCAGGGGCTACTATCTACACAGGGCGCATCTAAAAATGCGTGGTACTATCAAAAATGTACATCATTTCGCGTACCTGAAAACCGGTCAGTAGACTCGTAAAGGCTTCATGCAACCCGCTTTCGACGGACGAAATCCTTTCAATTACCGTACCCATCAACGTACGGTGCTCTTCTGAGATTGCTGCTCGCTCTAGCAGATCCCTCAGTATGCCTGACCGCACACCAAACGGTGCCGGACTCTTTCGATTGCTCTCTTCAAGAGCCGGACTCTGAGGACTTCGGGTGGCCATAGGATTGCCCTCTGGCCTTGCCAGATCAGGAGAAACCCTCCGTGACGACACCTCGGGGTTGCCCGCCTCACGAGGCGGTATGGCAGGGGGAGGCATTTCGCTCTCCATCATCTCTGGAAGAAGATCCCCTGAAGATGAGCTCTGTTGAGAAGGGCTAAGATCCGAACTACAAGATAAATGCTTCGGTTATCTTCCTCAGAAGTAAAGCAAGATATTTTCAATATTAAGGTACCCTTTTACTTACAGCGCGGTGGAGGGCTGATCCCCTTGAGGGCATAGTGCGGCCGGGGTATTCCCAGGGCAGGACCCTCCGACAAAGATTTCTTCCCTCGTTTGGAGACCATAGTCTCTGGGTCCTCGGAGGCAGTCCTCTTTCTTCCCTGGGGAGAGGAAGTTTTTTCTACTCCTCCCCGGCTAACCCCCTTCGCGGAGGCGCTATCCTCTTTGTTCCCCCATTTATCTTCTCCTGTAGGTGCTTGATAAGGCACGATCACCAGCATCCTGGTTAACACGGGATCTGGTGAGGTCTCAGGGAGGGGGGCCAGACACCTGATCAACTTTGCCTTCGCTATCCAATCCTGGTCAAAGAGCGGCTTTTTTAGGGCGACGTTGCAATAAATAAACGGACAGTGTGTTCGGATGCGGGGCTACTTACTTGGGTATCCGGGCGATTGCAGCTCATGCCTACATCCTCAGTGGTGTCCGGACACATTATTTGTGATCCGAAGAACAATTTGTACATCTCCCCGGGCGTCATACCAAGGAAGTGTTGAAGAGCTCGCGGTCCCTCCGGATTGAACTCCCACAGGCGGAGGGGACGACGTTTGCAGGGCAGGACTCGGCGAATTAACATGACTTGCATCACCATGACCAGACTGACATCTCTCTCAAGGAGATCTCGTATGCGGCCCTGCAATAGGGGCACATCCTTTACTAGCCCCTAGTCCAGCCCCTTGTTGACCCATGACGATAGTCGTGGCGGGGGACCCGAGCGAATGACAGGTAGGGCCACCCACTTGGTACCCCTGGGAGCTGTGATATAAAACCACTCTTGTTGCCATAAACTGGACACCTCCTGGAAAGAGCCCTCGGGCCATGGGGCATCGGTGTTTTTGCTTATTACGGTGCCTCCGCACTCTGCGTGCCGCCCCTCGATCATCTTCGGCTCCACTTTGAAGGTCTTGAGCCACAGACCGAAGTGAGGGGTAATACGGAGGAAAGCTTCGCACACGACGATGAATGACGAGATGTGGAGGATAGACTCTGGAGCTAAATCATGGAAGTCCAGCCCATAATAGAACATGAGCCCCCTCATGAAGGGATCTGGCGCGAAGCCTAGCCCTCGGAGGAAGTGAGATGCGAATACAATGCTCTCACCGGGCTTGGGAGTGGGAATAACCTGCCCTTGAGCAGGCAGCCTATGCGGGATTTCACCGGGCAGGTACCTGGCCTCCCTTAGCTTTATCACGTCTTCCTTCGTGACGGAGGAAGGCACCCACCGACCTTGAAGGTTGGATCCGGACATAATCGGAGGTCCGAAGCGCCTAAACCTGAGCTTTGGGTGTTGGAACTCGAGGCGAGAGGTGGATTCGATTGAGATCGAAAGAAAAGGCCTTGGTCTCTTTATAAAGAGGCTGAATATCAAGTGCCCTCCTCGTGACCGTCTGGGACTTACCTCCAATCGAGGGGTCATACCAACGGGCGCGTTTGGGTTACCCACGTCCGTATTGATGATAATCCCGCAATAAGGGGACACGATCTCTGCTTCGACAAGACGTGCCAAGGAAACCGCCTCGTGAAACATGCTGAGGTTGGTTGTAAAAAACGATTTGATTAAAGACCTGGCTGTGGTGTAATGACACACCATGGAATACGTCAGAAGATTATATTTGTGGTAATATTATTCTCTCTACGGTGGTATGTGGAACTTGTTTTGCAGAGCCGGACACGATCCTCGTGTTCAATATCTTCTACGAAGTATTCGGAGGAGGAACCCACCTTGCAATGCCGAAGACAATCTGTGCGTCAGACCCATCGTCATTGAAGCCTGGTTCAGGGGCTACTGAGGGAGTCCTGGATTAGGGGGTATCTGGACAGCCGGACTATATCCTTTGGCCGGACTGTCGGACTATGAAGATACAAGATTGAAGACTTCGTCCCGTGTCCGGATGGGACTCTCCTTGGCGTGGAAGGCAAGCTTGGCGATACGGATATTAAGATCTCCTTCCTTGTAACCGACTCTGTGTAACCCTAGCCCCCTCCGGTGTCTATATAAACTGGAGGGTTTAGTCCGTGGGACCAAGAACAACAATCATACCATAGGCTAGCTTCTAGGGTTTAGCTTCTCCAATCTCGTGGTAGATCAACTCTTGTAATACTCATATCATCAAGATCAATCAAGCAGGAGTAGGGTTTCACCTCCATCGAGAGGGCCCGAACCTGGGTAAAAACATCGTGTCCCTTGTCTCCTGTTACGATCCGCCTAGACGCACAGTTCGGGAACCCCTACCCGAGATCCGCCGGTTTTGACACCAACAGCGACAGCCGGCCCAAACTCAAACGCAACACGAGCACCATCGACGATCCTTAGCTATCAAGTATGACAATGACACCCATACGCCGCCGAGAATCAGGTACTATTATCCAACGACTGGCGCCTACGTTCACTTTCCTAGCATAAGCACCGCACCTTTGAATTTCTTCAGGGCATCATTCAGTTTTTCATGAGACGCGTTATTCTGCTTGCACCTGTAGGGCCATACTTCTGGAAGTGAACATGTTACATGTGCTAAATTACATACCAGTGCACATATAGTTAATATGCTTTAGTTTTGTTCTGATGCCACCTGTTGGTTCCATCAGACTGCTTAATGTTCTCTATTCTTAATTACACATCAGCAAACTAGCATGTGGTTCCGCTGCTTTTTGTTCGTTTTACCCTACATTTTCTAATGCTAACTATTACATCACTGCTCCGAGCCTCTGTTCATTACTTGTTTGTGTGTTCTTGATCTTCCCAAGTTGCATGACTAATTTGATGCTTCTATTAATTATGGAGCTACCAACCCCATCAAGCAAAATATTTGTTCTTTTGGGGCTGGCACCTCGAACAAGCATAAAAATAGAGGGAAGCAGATATATTGTCGTGTATGCACACACCCTTCTTTCATTAGTTTAGATGAACCATTGATGATCAATTCGGACAAGTGCATGCGATTAAAATTAATTTTACCTAAATAGATGGTGCAGAATAAACTACAACAACTAGATTTGCAACCACGTGATGCTGACGATATCTTCAAAGAACATTGCAACAACAGCTAGGCTTCATAGCAACATATGGTAAGCCAGTGTGTTTTAGTACATGTGAAATGTAATGCAAGTGGGCCGCTTTCTTGGCTTGTGCCCTCAACATGTAATCCTACCGAATTACAAATAGTTCAGTTGTCTGCTTTGCTGTATTGCTTGATTCGAATGCTTATTTGTTGTTACGCTATACCTGAGTTGGCCAATATGTCAGCAGTGCCTGCTGTACTATCATACAGAAATGCATGCCTATTTCATTTGAGTCCTTAACTTTTCCTCTCAACTTCATCACAAGACTGTCTTCGTAGTTTATATGAGGCCACACTGTTAAGTGCTTTCTCAGATTATTTCAACTGCTTAGATGCCTTGGCAACTTAAATATAGTGGTTGTACACTCCCTTTCAGCTAGGGATGTCAACTGGGTCCCGTTTACTCCCGATTAAAGTCCACTAGTGGTATGATAGTTAAAAAGAGTTTTTGTTTTTTGAGGAAAATGAACTAGGGATGTAGCAAAAACTAACTAGATGGGACTGGCGGATGTCGTTTATTTGCCACTTACATCCCTAGTTTCATCTTACCATTTTAATTTCTTTTTGGCTGATGCTACTTCGAACCATTTAAATATAGTTTGCCATGCTCGGCAATAATTCATCCGTCGTTTACCATGTAGGCTTACTGCCTGGATCATACAATAACTATCTCTTACTGATGTCCAGCGGAAACCTTTCAGGATGCCTTTCACACTAGGACACAATGTACAACCCCAGAATCTATTTGTGGAAGCAGTGCGCCATCCATGTTACCAGATGGTAGCAGTTCAGAGGCAACACCGCCGGAGAGCAGTCTGAGCACATATATTATAGTGCTTGAGGCTCTACTAGAGGCAGAAAGAGATGGTGTGGCTGCCATGAATGAGGTAATATTTATCCTGAGGCTGGAAATTACGGAATTAGCGGCACGCATTATGCAAGCAACCCAAGAATTGGAGGAAGTAAGAATGTTGCATTTGAAGACGGAGGAGGTCCTGCTGTTTCTGCTATCTGAAGCCCAAGGTAATCCCGGTTCTTCTTTAGATACTAGTTGAAATTGTCATTAGATTATTGTACTTGCATGTTGTGTCATGTCTCTGAATGGATTATTTTGCAAGACCCCCTATGTTGTCCATGTGTTGTAATGATCCGAATTTTGTAGGCGAGGTAATCCTCAGTACTTGTATGATTGACATAAGGTGAACTGTTTTTCGTGTGAGCATATTGTATTGGATGAAATAACTGTTTGACTCAGAGTGTATCCAACCTACTGAATTTGAAGATCACGACATTTCTAAATCATAATCATATATAAAGGTGGAATAAATCTTTGTTGTGGTTTTGAAGAAATAAATAACAAAACGTATAATTATCCGCTGGATATTCGTAATCGAATACAAATTGGATTTGAATTTAGTTTGCCAGGTCCCAGGGCAAACGTGAATGCTAATTCTCCCAAGTTTTGAACGAAGCAGGTAAACACCCACTATAATTTGTGGGCTGCCCAAAGCAAGTGTTTGCGAGATGGAAATTACTGTCTATCCCTGACACTTGACATCCTTATCGACCGGATTTACACTGCTGTCGATAGGGGTAGAGTAGTAACTTCAATTAGACGTGACACGACGACCTCTGAGCCCATTCAGACACGGTGGGCACCAAACATGGGCTGCAAACACATTTGATTGAAGCTCGTCCAAAAGACATGTGTCTCTTCCTCCATTTCCCCATTCATACACGGTGGGCGGCAAAACAAGCTCTCCTCGTCCGAAATCGATGTAGGCTAATATTTTAAATAGGGGCAGATGTGTAACTTCCATCAGACGTGACACAACCGCCCTACTTGTCAGCCCTGTTCATACACTATGGACGCCAACCATGGGCGGCAAAACACCCTCTCCTCGCCCGAAATAGTTACCGGCAAATATTTGGGAGATGCGAGATTACCATCCTATCCCCAACCGACGCGATGTCCGAAATTTTAAACGGGGGATAAGTTCGTAACTTTCCCCCATTTCAGAGAAGCGTGTCCCAAAGTTTGAGATCCCCTCCCCTCCATTTCCCCATTCATACACTGTCGGCGGCATGACAACCTCCGCACTGCGGCCAGCCTCCTCCATCCGCCACCCCATCCTCCACCTTGCCGGAGCCGCTACCCCTACCCCGTCGTCCACTTCAAGATATGGACGTCTCTCATCCACGGTGCTGGACCAGGATCCTTTCATCGCCTCCTCTCGCTTCATCGGCGCCGTCGTCCACCTTGCCGTTGCCGCTCCTACGACCGCCTAGTCCACGGCAACAGGATATATCCACCACCCGGCCGTCTGCCGTCTAAAGTCTTCTTCCCCGCCGCCGACAGCCATCGCACCCGCAGCACCCTCAACGTATCAGCATAGGCCTACACAGCGTTGCAAGAGAGGTGGTACTCTTCCATATGTGCTTAAGTTATTGATCTCACCCAGAAAATAGATCATAATTTGTTTACTGTACTTTTCTTGTCCATACCAAATCATAGTGGCTAGTTGAAAGCAAACATTGGTTGCGAAGTAGCTTTGTCCGGTTTGCACCTTCAGATCCGCCATGGCACGGGCACTATACTCGTAAAGCTTATGGTTTCCCCCTTTATATTCACTACCATCATCGTACGTGCTTTGTGTCGTGCTAGCACTTCTCCTCAAGACCTCAACCCAAAGCTTAAGGCCCTGTTTGGTTCAGCTTTTATTGACGGATTCCGCTGCCGCGCAGCAGAATCTAAACCAAAGGGCGAACCCAGCAGAATCCAATTCCAGAAATCCGCTGCCAAAATCTGAACCAAAAGCGGAAGCAGCCCAGGACGTGCTTTCCAAAATCTGATTCCGCTGCGAGCCAAAATCTGAAAAAGCTGTATCAGCTAGTTTGCCAAATGACCTACATCTTTTTCACATCAGATTTTCCACAGCAGATTTTTCACAGCTGCTTTTAGAAATCCACAGCCGAACCAAACAGGGCCTAAGTGTTGAAATATGAATCTGATATGATGCTCATATCACTAAAATAGAGAACGTTTAATTGGTCACCTAATGTTCCTATATTCGTTTCGAAAAGCATGTGCGCCACCCACTGGTCCAGCTAGTTCCACTTTCCTGATTTTTCTCTTGATGGTTAGGGTTTTCCCCTTTTATCTACTCTACTATGATCTGCGTAGGTGCTTTCTGTCATACTAGCATTACTCCACCCTTCAAGCTAAACAACACAACACTCGGAATTTGAAAGCTTAGTTGTTCAAATATGATTGTGATATGATACTGATATTAGTTAACCGACACATTTAATTGGTTAGCTAAAGGTCCAACTTGAGTTTCCAAATGCATGTCGCGACATGTAGAGAGACAACATAATTGCATTTCTTTGTCACTTGTTGACTGTACTTTCTTGTCCATACCAAATCTTAGTTGTTATTTCAAAGCCAACATCGGTTGCTAACTACCCTTTGCGCGGTTTGCAGCTTCAGATGTGCCATCCCACTGCCACGGTCAACACTGTACTCATCGTGCTTATGTTTTCCCCATTTTATGATGACCACAATCAGCCTACGTGGTTCGTGTCGTAATAGCACTGCTCCACCCATCGAGCTAAACAAGCTTAGTTGTACAAATTCATATCTGATATTATTGCTGATATTAGTAAAAATGAGAGATGTTTAGTTGGTTAGCTAAATGTTCCTACTTTAGTTTCGAAATGCATGTGAGCCACATATGGAGAGACCGGAAAGAATAGTATTTCTCTGTGCGCTCTGGTTCATCATGGGTGGCCAACTGACATTGTATTGAAAGACTTGTAATACCTTCAATCTGCTTGCTCTTCTGCTCTTCTTTAAGATGATACTCTTCTCTTGCGGTCGACCGGTCAGGTTGAGTTGTTCTCCCTTAGTATATTTTGAATCTATCAGGCCAGGTCGACTTGTTCTTCTTTACTATATGTTGAAACTATCATCTGCGAAGTGTCATCACTTCTGGAGCTCTCATATTTTGAGTAGTAGGCCACATTATATTAATGCACACAACAAATTACAGCATGCATGGCATCTTTTAAAAGAATTGCAGAGATAGCACAAAGGGGTTTACAGGGAGGCAGTATTGGATTAGAATCACTTCTGCATTACAAAGAAAATCTCACTTGTTTTTATGTTTTCATGCATGTCAGATATTGAACATTATCAAAATGAATATGAGAATGGGCGCACGAGAGGAATATTGCGGAACAATCCACTGGCTATCAAACTTGGCATGGTGGCACTACTAGAAAAAGGGCTATAGATGGGATTGACACTAATGGCGCACCAGACAAGTGGTGCGCCATTAGTATATACTAATGGCGCACCACCTTCTGATGCGCCATTAGAGTTGAAACTACTAATGGCGCACCTGGCACACGGTGCGCCATTAGTATCAATTTTTTTTTGAACTAGTGCGCCTGTCCAAACATACTAATGGCGCATCCACAGGCAGTGCGCCATTACTAGTTGTAACTAGTAATGGCGCACCTGCCAGAGAGTGCGCCACTAATGTTGTTTTTTTATTATTTTTTATTCCTTTTTTTGCAAAACTACTAATGGCGCACTCGCACGCGGTGCGCCATTACTAGTTTAAACTAGTAATGGCGCACCATGGTGTAGTGCGCCATTAGTATGTTTTTTTTTGCAAAACTACTAATGGCGCACCACCAGGGGGTGCGCCATTAGTAACCTGGATTACTAATGGCGCATTTGTGGTTGGTGCGCCATTAGTAAGTGGGCAGCAACAAGATATTTTGGACAGCCTCGCCTCCCACACTCACTTTCTCCCCACTTCATTCTCTCCACCGCCTCCTCCTTGTCTCGGGTGCCTCCTCTTTTTCACCTCATTTCCACCATAAATTCATTCAAATTAAGTGGTTAAGTTACCTTGTTTTGCTAGGTAAGTAAGGGTGGAAGCTATATTTATGTTGTTCTCCCTACAACAATGTGCACATGCACTTTTTATGGCCTAGCTAGATCTATGTATGTTCGTGGTGTTGCATATGTTTGTGGTTTTGCATATGTGTTTGTGTTTGGAGGTGTACCGGTATTTGAAATGCGATAGTTGCCAATATTTTGCCGGAATGTTGATTCATTTCTGTTTCGGCGAGAATTTTGGCATTAAGCATTCTTTTTGGTCCTATTTTTAGGGAAAGTCATGCCAAATTTTTTCTTGGTTCTAAAATATCGTTTTGCTCTACCCCACAGGCGACCATGGTCCGCACGATGACCGAAGGCATCGTGAATAGGTTTTTGAGGTACGCGAAGGCCGAGATGCTTCAAAAGAACGAGACGGAGATAAGATGTCCGTGTCGAAGATGCAAGATGAATAGCCTTATTGCGGACCCGGATTCCGGGCAGGTGCGGGACCACCTGCTCTTGCGTGGTTTCATGGATGGCTATCGGTGGCAAGGTGATGAAGATGACTACGAAGTCGTCCATGGGGGCCGGGCAAGAAATGAGGAAGGGCAGCAAGACAACCACTGCTGCTCGGGCGGGCGAGAAGACAAAGAATCCCCAGGAGATGATCACGACGGTGATGCTGTACACAGTCATCATGTAGAAGTAGATGCAGGACATGATGATGATGCTGGCGGAGCAGACGAAGCTGGACCATCGATGGGCTGTGTGCAGGACCCTCATATTCAAGAGCTGCTTCTCAAGCAGACGGATAACGCAAGAGCTGCCGCCCGAGAGAAAGCCAAGATGGATCAACTTGAGTTAGACGCGGTTACTCCATTGTATGAAGGATGCAGGCCCGAGGATACCCGCCTGAGAGTAACGCTCATGGCTCTGGAGATGAAGGTAAAACACAAAATGACCGACGCATGCTTCGACGAGAACATGTCATTCTGGCACGAACGTCTTCCCAAGGGGAACAAGTGCCCGACCAGTTTGGAGGAGGCGAAGAAAATCGTGTGTCCTCTGGATTTACCGCACGTGAAATACCATGTGTGCATGAACAATTGCATCATTTATCGGGACGAGCACGCGGAGTCTACCATATGTCCGGTGTGCGGTGTCACTCGATACAAGAAGAGGAAGAAAGCTCCTCGAAAAGTGGTGTGGTACTTTCCGATCACTCCTCGTCTGCAGCGGTATTTCGCGGACCCTAAGGTAGCAAAGCTCCTGCGTTGGCACGCGGATAGGGAGGAGAAGAAGCGAGAAGATGACGCAAATGATCCGGAGATAGATAAAAAAGACAAGATGCTGAGTCACCCTAAGGATGCGAGCCAGTGGCAAGCGTTGAACTTCGAATACCTAGAATTTGGGAACGATAGAAGGAACATCGTGCTGGGCGCGAGCACCGATGGAGTCAATCCGTTTGGCAGCCAGAGAAGCACACATAGCACCTGGCCTGTGTTTGTGTGGATGTACAACCTTCCCCCTGGTTGTGCATGAAGAGGAAGTACATTCACATGAGTATGCTAATTGAAGGGCCGAAACAACCAGGGAATGACATCAATCTGTATCTGGGGCTGCTGAAAGAGGAGCTTGACACGCCGTGGAAAACGCCAGCCAATACGTGGGACGCCGCAGAGAAAGAATATTTCCCTATGAGAGCCGCACTGCTCACGACGGTGCACGACTATCTCGGTTACGGATATCTTGCGGGGCAGGTAGTCCACGGATTTTCTGGATGCGTAAGGTGCATGGATGACACAACGTATCGCCAGCTAGATAGAGATCCCGGGTCTTCGAAAACCATGTTCATGGGACATCGAAGGTGGCTTCGCGACGATGACCCGTGGAGGAAACGCAAGGATCTGTTCGATGGTGAAACCGAACCCCGAAAACGCCCGTGTACGAGGAGCGGCGAGGAAATAGACAAGCTGTTGAAAAATTGGAAAGACTTCCCACTACCGGGAAAGAAGCAAAAGGCGCCAGAGCCGGGAAAGAAGCGAAAGGCGCCAGAGCCGTTACTGAAGGTATGGAAAACGAGGTCTGTTTTCTGGGACTTGCCGTACTGGAAGATCCACCGTGTGCCTCACAGCCTTGATGTCATGCATATCACGAAGAACGTGTGCGAGAGTCTGCTTGGTACCCTGCTCAACATGCTAGAGAGGACCAAAGATGGGCCGAAAGCAAGGGCAGACTTGAAATCAATGGGCATCAGGAAGGAGCTTCACGCTATATATGATGATGATGATGATGATGATGATGATGATGCTGCTGATGATGATGATGATGAGGCGAAGCAGGACACAGAAAGTCGTCGCAAAGGCAAAAAGGCCAAGAAGGCCGGAAATGACTACCCTCCCGCGTGCTTCACTCTAAGTCAGGAGGAGATCGAGCAGTTTTTCACCTGCCTCCTAGGAGTAAAACTTCCTTACGGTTACGCGGGGAAGATAAGCAGATACCTAGACCCAGCGAAGCAGAAGTTCAGCGGGATGAAGTCTCACGACTGTCACGTGCTGATGACGCAGATACTTCCAGTTGCAATCTGTGGGATCATGGACGCGCACGTCCGTGAAACGCTATTTGGCCTATGCAACTTCTTCAACGTCATCTCTCGGAAGTCGATTGGTGTGAGGCAACTCAGAAGGCTACAGGAAGAGATCGTGGTGATACTATGCGAGCTTGAGATGTACTTCCCGCCCGCATTCTTCGATGTTATGGTGCATCTGCTGGTCCATATAGTGGAGGATATCATCCAACTCGGGCCGATGTTCCTGCACAACATGATGCCGTTTGAAAGGATGAATGGTCTCATCAAAGGATACGTTCGCAACATGTCACGTCCAGAAGGAAGCATAGCCAGGGGCTTTCTGACCGAAGAGTGCATCTCCTACTGCACGAATTATCTAGGCATTGAGAACCCCGTTGGTCTGCCCGTCAACAGGCACCTCGGTAGGCTCGCTGGATGGGGTCACCGTGAGGGTCGCCGCGAAATGCATGTCGACTTCGAGGGTCGACTCGCCGACTTTGAAAGAGCAAACCTAGTCGCGCTACAACACATAGACGTGGTCGATCCTTGGGTGGTAGAGCACAAAACCTTTATTAAGAAGACGTACAATGACCGAGGCCAACAGAGGACGGACGGAGATATACTCAAAGAGCACAACTCATGTTTCACGCGTTGGTTCAAGCAGAAGCTTCTGTCGTACCCTTTACATGAGGATTCTTCCGCTGAAGAACAACTCATATTCGCCTTGTCACAGGGCGCCGAGCACAACCTGATGACCTATGAGGCGTACGATATCAACGGCTACACATTCTACACCGAGGCCAAGGACATGAAGAGCGATGGTTATCAGAACTCCGGGGTAACGATGGAATCCTACACCGGTAACGACAAGGACAGATACTACAGAAGGATCGAGGAGATCTGGGAGCTGAGCTACGCTGGAGAGAAGGTCCCGATGTTCCGTGTCAGATGGGCCAAGAACGTCATAAAAGAAGACCGGTATTTCACCACCATGGTTATACCCGAAGCCAAATCCAAGACCGCGGGCGCAAACGTCACCGCGAAAAATGAGCCATGGGTACTGGCTTCCCAAGTGGACCAATGCTTCTTCATTACCGACCCGCCAAAGCCCGGTCGTGTTGTCGTGAGGAGAGGCAAAAGGAAGATCATCGGAATGGATGGAGTAGCCAATGAGCAAGACTTCGACAAGTACGGAGACCCGAGGATCGAACATGACGACGATGATGAAGTAGCAGCATACACCACAAGAAGAAGCAGGACCACCCTACCTAAAGGACGTCCATTCCATAGAAGAACTCCATTTGCGAAAAAGAAGGGCAAGAAGATTGTGAACAAATAGCTAGCTAAGATCGATGATATTTTTTAAAATATTATTACTGTCTTATAAAAAAATTATTACTGTCTTATAAAACAAGTTTGAACATATTTAAACACAAATAAGAATCAAACATCATTTTAAATGCATAAAAAAATTGTGGACCCCCCGCACCCCTCCCCTACTCAACCGCCGCCGCCGACCCCCCGCACCCCTTCCCTACTCAACCGCCGGCCG
>NC_041382.1:693059947-693105147 GCF_002162155.2 Triticum dicoccoides | reverse complement strand
GCGGCCTCCGCCGTTATAGCAGAAGCAGCGATCCCCATCGCCAGCAGCCCAAGAAAGGTTCCCCTCCCCTCCCCTCCCTCCCTCCCTCCCCTACGCCTCCTCACGCGTGGCTCTACGGATCGGTGATCTTTATCGTTTCGTTTTTTTGCTGGACCGATTTAGTTGCTGTGATTGATTTCGTTGATAGTTTAGTTCCCGATATCTCTAGTCCGGTTGATTATCACAATGTTGAAAACTTATCACAATGTTGCTGTGATATTTAGTTGCTGTGATTGATTTCATTGTTGATTATCACAATGTTGAAAACTTATCTACTTTTTGCCCCCTACAGCAAGCAATAAAGTAATTCTATTAGTCGTCCATTGAGATATATATGAGTTATTACAATGTGAGAAGAACAATTCTCAAACTATAAATTTTATTAAAAATGAAAAATGAAACATAAACGGGTTTGCATATAATAAGTCTGGACAGATCAATTTCCATATTTATTTTATTCCAGTATATTTTCTCATATACAACCAAAGTTTTTTTGCGAGGTATAACAAAAGTTTCTTTTCTTATTTCCAGCCCCCTTCAATATTTTTCAGAAAGGAAATGTTCATCGCTGTGTTCCATGGTCGAGACTATCTCGCTTCTTTTTCTCCATCCAAAAACTCTCTAATCATTCCATCAGATATGCATATGCGCTAACCACCATTGAATACTTCTCAAGCCATCCCCAAGTAGTATCTTATAGTACAGCCAACTCTAAGAACTGTCCCAAAAGGCCAAAACATCACCTCGTTCCTTGCCAACGTGATTAGTGTGCACGCTGCCGCAGACTGCCTGTCTATTTGTATGCTCGGTTCGGCCTGCTACACACACAAATGCACAACAGTAGCAAGCAGGTGAACTTTTCTTGTTTGTAGATGGTTCTGGAAAACAACAAAATCTTTACTATACTGCAGATGCATTGTAGCTGGCACTGTAGATGCGAATCCCAACATTTTGGACCATTCGATGGACTATATCAACGGTTCAGATTCTTTCCTATCATTGAGATTCAAATCTTCAAAACTCGTACACTATATAGTAATATAGATATGCTGGTCCTTGCTCAAGATTTGTATAGAGGAGGAATTGAAACATACTGTGTTTAAATAAAACATGATATAGTTGGAGCCAGAGCCCTATATGGACCTTACTGGTTCTTGCTGAAGATTTATTGTACTTTCTACTAACGGTATAACTTTTGTGATATGTATTGTTATGTTGGTAAAATAGACAACCTATATTTACATGCAGGATCTCTAATCCAGAGAGGAGGGAGTATAAGATAGCAAATTTACTTGCAATAAAACAGGGGCTATTAATTGTAGTTTTGTTTTGGTCTGCAATTGCATATACGGACATTTATTTAATTACCACAAGATCTAAACCAGGATAAGAGCAAAGAGTAATCAGATCTGAACTGAAACTAGCTAGGAGCAGAGCACATTTGTGTAGAAGCAGAGTGCATGAAATATGGGGCTTTTCTGGATGCTGCTGTTCTTGGTAGGATGAACAAGTGGCACCTTGTAGGGTCTTGATTGGTTATGTTGCAAACTGAATATGTAGCTGCTAGGACCCAGTTTCCAATCTAGTCTGTAGTAGTGACATGCTAGTTTAGCACATACTGCTTGTAGTGGGTAGTACTGGAATGCTATTTTAGATGGTCTATTACTATGTAGGACCTTAATTGGTGGAGTCTCAACGCTGAACTGGGTAGTAGTTAGGAGTCAATTTCTTTAATCCTAGTGTAGCTACTCTCTTAATACTTGTCCGTAGGTTCTTAATTGTTGGTGTCTCAAAAACTGAATATGTTTTCATAGCATAACTTGAGGGATAGTTTGTTTAGTAAAGTGCGAATTTAGCTATCCCTTACTATATAGATGATTGATCTTTGTCGAAAAATATGTGGATGATTGATAGTACGCTTCCTGTTTCTGCACACAGTGCACTCTGTTATGAACTATATGTATGCTGCACTTTCTTCGTCCGAGTGCATCGATGTAGACGTTTTCCTACTTGTTGTTGGGAGTGAAAATAAGAACCTCTTCTCCCTGGTTAGCAGTAAATACTGCATGCACAATGCCTGCTGTTTTCTCTTCTGAAATTTATGAATGTCAGTGGATCAACATCTATGTGCCATAAATTGCATTTTCCCTTTTTGCTGCTAGTGCCCATTTTGAGTAATTGCTTAGAGGGATGATCCTGTGTGAGCTGGTGGAGTGATTTGTTTTCTACATAAAGCTCTTTAGTCAGGCTGGTTTTCGTGAAATACACATGAAGCTTCACCAGCTCCTGTGGGTGTGGGATCCATGTGACATGTGACATTGCATCCATGTCCACTTGGGATAATGATTTTGCAGGTACCCCGAGAGGCCCTTGAGTTTGCCGGAATGTCGATTAACTTCCGTTCCGGCAAATTCGGGTACTCCATATGTCCTATTTTCAGCAAAGGTCATGCTGAAATTTTCCGTGAATTTTAGCATGACTTTGCTAAAAATAGGACATATGGGGTACTTGTGACTAATGCATGGGCCGGGGTATCGTAGTAGTTAATTAAGTAGGATCAAGTGCCCCGGCGTACTTGTGACTAATGCCTAAATGATAAAACCGAAATGATGAAAGCTTAGGCTTTTAGGGTGCCTCGGCGTCGAAAAACCCTCAATGATAAAAGCTTAGATTTTAGGATGCCTCGGTGTCGACAAACCCTAAATGATGAGACCATGATCTTGTTCCTTGACAATAACCAAAATTTTGACCAAACTTTGTTTCTATTTAGAGAGAAACATGGCCCACAACTATGAGGCCGGGGGTTCGGGCGGCAAGGCATTCTGGGAGCTGTCCCAGGAGATGGAGGAACAACCTCACTTGTATGAGGCCGCCGCCTTCCCCACCGATCCTGAGACCACTGATGGTGCTGCCGAGGATGACCACACTGATGCCACCACTGATGGTGCCGCCGAGGATGCCACCACTGATGATGGTGGCGCACGCACAGATGGCAGCCAACCGAAGAGGCAACGGAAGGACCGGCGCCCGACCGTGCTCCGCACCCTCAAGGAGGAAGTTACTGAAGTGGACTCCAACGGGAATCCAACGGCGCCCGAACGAATAGTCAAGGGGTACTCGCTTCAGCTCGGGTGCATTGTCCGGAGCACCGTATCGATCAACACCGAGAACCTGAGGCATCCTGACAGAGGGAATTTGCGCAACCTCCTCTTCACGAAGCTGCACGAACGATACAAGTTCCCCGCTGAATTTGCAAACACAAGCCTCAAAGGGAATAAAGTGAACAATGCTGCCCTCACGAAGATGAGCAAGGCCCTGTCTACTTGGAAAAGCAATGTGAAGAGAATGATCGAGAAAGGTGAGAGTTATCAGAAGATCAAGGAGAAAAATCCTTCGATCACCGAAGATGACTACAAAGACTTCAAGATCAATTGCTCGAGCACCGCAAACTCCCAATCAAGTGAGTGGGGGAAACAAATGCGGGAGCTGAACATAGGGGAACACACACTCGGTCCCGGCAGTTACAGAGTGGCGGAGACTATATGGGACAAGGAGGAGGCGGACCGTGCCGAGCAAGGCCTACCGCCCCTCTTCGATAAATACGGTGACAAGCAGACCAGGAACTTTGTCAGGGCCCGGTACAAGAAGGACCCGAAAACAAAGGAGCTTACCACGGATCCGAAGACCAGGCAGCTTGAGCTTGTTCTGGTAAGGAATACACCCCCGCGTAATTAGCTCCATATGGTTGCATTCTAATTAATGAAGCCAAATTTCTAAATGGTTCACATTCCTTCCGCAGGCGACTGAAAGCAGTAGCACGGGGTCGACTAAGAGCAACCCTTGGGACACCACTCTAAATAGGGGGTTGAATGTAATGAAGAACAAGGATAAGCTCAGTAAGCCGACATCAGCTGGTCGTGTGGCCGGCAAAGGCTTGTCGACAAAATGGGGGTCATACTATACCGCTGGTGTGCGGAAGGAGAAAAAGACCAGCTCGGAAAGCCAGGCGCGAGAAGTTCAAGAACTCAAGGCACAGGTGGCGTGGATTCCGGAGATTGTCCAAGAACAAGTGGAACAACGACTCGGAGCGACGATCACCGCCATTGTTCCTACCTTGATCTCGGGGTTGAGTGCGTGGATTGCGGGCGGCCAACAGGGGCTGCCCCCGATTCCTAGCTTCACGGCTAGCAACTCGCATAATGCGATGGCGGGGCCATTGGTGCCTCCGGCGGAGGCGGCATTGGTGTCTCCGACGCCGGCACGGGAGCTTAATGCACCCGGGTGTACGCCGGCCGGCACCTCTGCAGCAAGCGGCCCCTCCGTCAACTGCACGCCCGCCGTTGGCGGTGCCTCTACATTAGCCGAGCTCGACGCCATCATCACGGTAACTAATTAAGCCTCTCTCGGCCGAGGACTTCATCTCCTTGCCTTTGACTGGGCATCCCTGACGCCCTTCATGTTTTCGCAGGGCGCCGCCGATGTTCCGTGCACTCTCCTCCACTTCGTGAACAACGAGTTGGTCGATGTCGCCAAGGGAAAAATAGTTCAACCGGGCAACCCCTTGTTCCACGGTACCCAGATGCCACCCAACTTGTTTAGGGTTCAACTGGTTCGGGTGCTGCCAGGCTGCGACGAGTTGTTACCTCCGATTCGACCCGTCGGGGCCGACGATGATGACGTGATGACCCTCAGCGCATGCTTGAGCTGGCCCCTGCTTTGGCCGAAGAGCCAGATTCGTTTGGGGGCGGGGGACACAACCCCAAAGACAACACCGCCAGTCGTGCCGGCGCCAAGTCGGCCCCATGGCAAGACCGCCGCAACGATGCCGGACATCCCTATGCCACCGGATCCAAACATGCATATGGCACAGGATCAGAACGATGACGACGACGACGATGATACATTTCGCAACGTCGATCAGTACTTTGCCGATCATGGGTACGATGGTGACTTCATGGGGCCTCCTTCTCAAGAACCAAACCCAACAAAAGACGTGTGCGATCTAGCTGGTACCGCGGAGAAGCCAAGTTGCAGCAGGCGCCGTCTGGCGTTCAGCTCTCAGGAGACGCCTCCAGCTGCCGACTTCACCGAGCCTCAGATAGGCGAGGTGCGAAATATTATCAGCCCCAACACACTCAAGAAGGCGGTCTGTGAGCAAAACTCGGTCCCATTACAGGAGAAGAAGAAGGCACGCAAAAGAAAGACTAAGAAGGGTGCGAGCCAGCCGGCACAGAGTACGATCCGTGCTCAGGACGGGCCACCTTCACCGCAGGATATCTCGAGGAGGGTGCATGTGGCGGGTAGGGCGATGCTACCGACAAATATGCTCAATGCTGCAACCGGTGCTATGCGGAGTCTGCATGACAGTGTTCTTTCTTTGGAGAAGCGGCGTCTCAGGGAGAAGGATGTAGCATACCCAGTTTTCGCGGCCAAGGTGCCAGAGGGCAAGGGCTTTGTGGATAACTCCATCGGGCGTACGACCGTCCTACGTTTTGATGACATCCACGCTATGTTGAACCTTCATCCGCTGCACTACACCTTCGTTCGGCTATTTTCGCTGAGTATGGAGATGCGGATCATTCACGACAAGACCCCGGACATCGTGATAGTCGACCCCTTCTACATGCGTGCCAAGATCTTGGGAAGCGCTGGGGACCGGCAAGTCACGAGTTCTTACCTCGAAGGCGTCATTCTGGCAAACCAAGATAAGGATAACTTCCTCGTGCCTTACTTTCCCGAGTAAGTCCTCCCCTCAACCGGCCCGTAACATATGAATTCTTACATTTCGATCGTTTTTCTTTTAACATTCCGTGTTTTATGCAGTGACACACGTTGCACGCTCATCCTCCTAAGCCCCAAATATTCCATGGCCACGTATTTCGACTCGGACCGTCAGTCGAACGTAGACTACACAAATGTCAAGAAGGTTCTTGATGATGTTCTCCCCGGCTACGCCAAATCTGGAGGCACCTTCACCAGGCCTATTCGTAAGTACGGCAAGCACGTATTCTCCCACAATACGACGTTCTACTACGTCAAGCAGCCGCCTGGCGGTCAGAAGGGTGCCTACTACGCCATCCATCACATGCGGGCGATCGTACGGGACCATCATCAACTTCTGCTACCGAGTAAACTCAAAGATTGGGCAAAGAGCGTGTCGGCAATCCAGGACGCGGACCTCCGACAAGAATTCTTTCGCATCCAGTCAGAGTTTGCGGAAATCATCCATCAAGATGTCCTTCGTACCTCGGGGCAGTCCTACCTCAACAATCAACCGTCCAACAGTGACATCGACACAATGCTACAAATGCAGGCTGACAACGACCGTTATTTCATGACTCCCATGATAGATGGCGGCTTCATCCACGCTCCGGTCCCTTGAGTCGAGTCGAAAGCAGTGATGCTGTGTCTAGTTCTGAAACATCGATTGGCTCACGTTGTAATTAAACTTTAATGAACTTGTAGTATGTCTCTTTGGTTTCGAGAGTCGTTCAACTTAGATGTAATCGATGCTATTAATGTCTTGCTTTTCTCTTTCGATCGTTCTGTTGCATACTTATATATTGCTTATGTATTGTCTGTGAATTGGTACTGACGTTTCATTTGGCTAGTGCATAGCGATGCCGACGTATGTCGTGTACAAGGGTAAGGTTCCCGGAGTCTACGATGACTGGGAGGAGTGTCGGAGACAGGTTCACCGATTCAGCGGAGACAGGTTCACCGAGGCCGAATCTAGATACGCCCGCTATCTAGCGGGAGAGGGGAGGGAGCGTTGGAGGAACCGGATGAAGACGAGTTTCATCGTGATGATGCTCATCGTGATGACCGCAGCTCTCTTCTATGTGATGGTAGTTTAGATGATCGATATCGACTTGTAATGTGAAGACAAACTCGCTACTCGCGGTCTCGAGAGTTGTAATATAATGTTCTATCTTTGTTCGGTCTTTTCAATTTGGAGACTAATATGATGAATTGTATTCGGAGACTAATATGATGAATTGTATTCAAAGACTAATCTTCTATTGTATTCGATGAATCTGTTGTTGATGTGTGCTGTCTATATTTTGTCAAATTATACATTTTGTAACCTGTGCAAAAAACAGAAAATAAAAAATAAAAAAACCTAATATTCATACTAATGGCGCATCACATGACAGTGCGCCATTAGTATGACAAAGCATACTAATGGCGCATCGCTGGGCAATGCGCCATTAGTATGCCGCGGTTACTAATGGCGCATCTCGTGGTCGTGCGCCATTAGTATGCCAAAGCACCTGGGTATACATGGCCCCTGGGAGGCATACTAATGGCGCACCGTAGCCTATACTAATGGCGCACCAGTGGTCTTGTCAGTACCTCTCTCCCTTTTGCCTTGTAACGCTGTACTTAATTAATTGCTATTTCATTATGTATCATCAGTCTGCACCTGAGCTTCATTATCCTCTGTTTCTTCCAATATTATTTGATCTATATTTACTCTTTGCAAAATGTAGAATAATGGCAAAGCTTATAAAGAATTTTCTTTGGGGAATTTATTGAATTATACTTCCATCAACATAGAGAAGGGCTTTGTCCAGCCCGTGTTAACATGTAATCTAAGTTCATCCTTCTCAAGCCTTCAAACTTTGTTCTAGTATAGATTTGGATAGGCATCATTTCCTCCACTGCTATTTGCTTTGCTGTTTACATCTGATTGGATGTTTGCAACAACTACCAGTTTCAAATTGTAGTTGTAAAAACATGTTCCTTATGCAGAACAGATCCATTTATTTGCTTATATAATATTGAAACCTGTTACGTGTCTCCTAGTTTCTCTTTCAGACTCATATCTCTTACGCCAGGCAGAACTTTAGGGAAGATAGTGAGCCAAACCATCTTGAGGACAGCGAGATGACCCCAAGGTCCTGTCTTGATGAAGACAGTGAGTTGAAGCTACTCACCAGTAGATGTGAGACAACCTCTATGCAGTCGCTGCCTCAATCAGTTTGACTTCTTCAGTCTCAACTTAAAGCGGAAAGGCTTGCTTCAGCTCAGCTCCGACTTGAAGTCAAAGATGCAATGAAGATGTTAGAGGACTGCCGTGCGCACCATCATGCCTTAAATCTAGTGTTGATGCATCTATTGTTGACACAACTGAGGTCTACTTAGCTTCTTCAGCTGTTTGGGGGGCCCGACCTATCCATGCCTAGTGCCTTCTGAAGTGCTCTCAGTTTTGTATATTCTTTTGTCGGCGCGTTTATTTGCACTGGTGGCGAACTTTGATGCCCAGTGGATGTAATATGTGTGATAGCCGTGATAGCCTAGCGTAAGTTGCTTGCTTATTTATTTCCTTGTTGTCTTGTTTATTTGTTTCCTTGTAGTCATTGCAGTTGTTTTTCCGCGGTTTGCTAGTGGCTGCAATAACCTATTTTTTAAAACTAGGCCACAATAACCATGGGCTAATATTTACTGTAGTGACACTGGGCCTCCTACGGGCCGTAGAAATAGTGGGCCTTCTACGGGCCGTAGAAACAGTGGGCCTTCTATAGGCCATAGAAACAATGGGCCTTCTACGGGCCGTAGAAACAATGGGCCTTCTACGGGCCGTATCATCAATGGGCCTTATACGGGCAGTATGATCGATTGGCCAAACATGGGCCAATAACAAGCCGCATTATGGCCGTAAACGGGCTAGAGTTGGAATCGTTCATTCATGGGCCGACCATAACGGGCCATCGTTAATAGGCCATATTTGATGATGCTATGAAAACGGCCCAACGTATTAACGGACCACAAACGGGCTGACTGTAACCACGGGCTGAATTTGGCCCACAAGCAGAAAATGACAGTAATGGGCCGTAAGTAAACGAATGCTGGAAATGAGCCCAAGAATAAATGGGCTCTAAGAAGGCCGAAAGATAACATGGGCTGGAAACGGCCCAATGGAATAACGGGCCGTTAATGGGTATAAATTGATACACTGTTCATTACGGGCCAGTTTCACCATGGGCCGTTAATGGGTGTAAAGTGATACACTGTTCATTACGGGCCAGTTTCACCACGAGCCATTAATAGGCCAAGAGTTACAGAGGGCCTCATATGGTCCAAAGACGTCATGGGCCAGAAGTGAAAATGGGCTGGAATCATATTGGGTGGCCCAGATGACGCTACTGGGCCTAATTCGGATAGGGCGTAACGGGCCTTGGGTTAGCGAGCTGTAAATGGGCTATATGCGAACAAGCCGTTAACAGGCTTTACATGGGCTGGCCCGCCACCTTTTGACCAAGTCAAACGGGCCGGCCTTTTTGCAGGAATGGGCCTCTGTTGAGCCATGCCACGTGTCGATGTATCATAGGCGCCTTCTGTCCAATGAGTGGATGACATCTGTCCCAACAAATACCAAAAATACTATCCTATCATATCTATCAGATCTCACTCTCGTAAGTGACCATGAAGGGATTGACAACCCCTTACCGCGTTGGTTGCGAGGAGTTATTTGTTTTGTGCAGGTACGAGGGACTCACGCGTAGCCTCCTACTGGATTGATACCTTGGTTCTCAAAAACTGAGGGAAATACTTACGCTACTTTGCTACATCATCCTTTCCTCTTCAAGGAAATCCAACGCAGTGCTCAAGAGGTAGCAACCTACGAGGTTCGGAAGTAACTTGATCTGAAGTTTCATGATCATTACCATTATCTTCCTCACTAATTGGTGTAGGAATCACTGGAACTGATTTTTGTGATGAACTACTTTCCAATTCGGGAGCAGGTACAATTACCTCATCAAGTTCTACTTTCCTCCCACTCACTTCTTTCGAGAGAAACTCCTTCTCTAGAAGGATCCATTCTTAGCAACAAATATCTTGCCTTCGGATCTATGATAGAAGGTATACCCAACAATCTCCTTTGGGTATCCTATGAAGACACATTTCTCCGATTTGGGTTCGAGCTTATCAGGTTGAAGCTTTTTCACATAAGCACCGCAACCCAAACTTTAAGAAACGACAACTTGGGTTTCTTGCCAAACCATAGTTCATATGGTGTCGTCTCAACGGATTTAGATTGTGCCCTACTTAACGTGAATGCAGTCGTCTCTAAATCATAACCCCAAAACAATAGCGGTAAATCAGTAAGAGACATCATAGATCACACCATATCTAATAAAGTGCGGTTACGACGTTCGGACACACCATTACGTTGTGGTGTTCCAGGTGGCGTGAGTTGCGAAACTATTCCACATTGTTTCAAATGAAGACCAAACTCGTAACTCAAATATTCACCTCCATGATCAGATCGTAGAAACTTTATTTTCTTGTTACGATGATTTTCCACTTCACTCTGAAATTCTTTGAACTTTTCAAATGTTTCAGAGTTATGTTTCATCAAGTAGATATACCCATATCTGCTCAAATCATCTGTGAAGGTTAGAAAATAATGATACCCGCCGCGAGCCTCAACACTCATCGGACCGCATACATTGGTATGTATTATTTCCAACAAGTCTGTTGCTTGCTCCATAGTTCCGGAGAACGGGGGCTTAGTCATCTTGCCCATGAGGCATGGTTCGCAAGCATCAAGTGATTCATAATCAAGTGATTCCAAAAGCCCATCAGCATGGAGTTTCTTCATGCGCTTTACACCAATATGACCCAAACGACAGTGCCACAAATAAATTGCACTGTCATTATTAAACCTATATCTTTTGGATTCAATACTATGAATATGTGTATCACTACTATCGAGATTCAGCAAAAATAGACCACTCATCAAGGGTGCATGACCATAAAAGATATTACTCATATAAATAGAACAACCATTATTCTCTAATTTAAATGAATAACCGTATCACATCAAACAAGATCCAGATATAATGTTCATGCTTAACGCTAGCACCAAATAACAATTATTCAGGTCTAAAACTAATCCCGAAGGTAGATGTAGAGGTAGCGTGCCGACGGCGATCACATCGACTTAAACCATTTCCCACGCGCATCGTCACCTCATCCTTAGCCAATCTTTGCTTAATCCGTAGTCCCTGTTTCGAGTTGTAAATATGAGCAACAGAACTAGTATCAAATACCCAGGCACTACTGCGAGCATTAGTAAGGTATACATCAATAACATGTATATCAAATATACCTTTCACTTTGCCATCCTTATTATCCGCCAAATACTTGGGGCAGTTCCCCTTCCAGTGACCAGTCCCTTTGCAGTAGAAGCACTCAGTATCAGGCTTAGGTCTAGACTTGGGCTTCTTCACTTGAGCAGCAACTTGCTTGCCATTCTTCTTGAAGTTCCCTTTCTTCCATTTACCCGTTTTCTTGAAACTAGTGGTCTTGTTGACCATCAATAGTCGATGCTCCTTCTAGATTTCTACCTCCGCAGCCTTTAGCATTGCGAAGAGCTCGGGAATAGTCTTGTGCATCCCATGCATATTATAGTTCATCACGAAGCTTTTGTAGCTTGGTGGCAGTGATTTAAGAACTCTGTCAATGAGACTATCATCAGGAAGATTAACTCCCAGTTGAGTCAAGTGGTTGTGGTACCCAGAGATTCTGAGTATATGTTCATTGACAGAACTATTCTTCTCCATCTTGCAGCTATAGAACTTAATGGAGACTTCATATCTCTCAATCCGGGCATTTGCTTGAAATATTAACTTCAACTCCTGGAACATCGCATATGCTCCATGACGTTCAAAACGTCGTTGAAGTCCCGGTTCTAAGCCGTAAAGCATGGCACACTGAACTATTGAGTAGTCAGCAGCTTTGCTCTGCCAGGTGTTCACAATGTCCGGTGTTGCTCCTGCAGTGGGTCTTGCACCTAGCGGTGCTTCCAGGACGTAATTCTTCTGTGCAGCAATGAGGATAATCCTCAAGTTACGGACCCAGTCTGTGTAGTTGCTACCATCATCTTTCAACCTAGCTTTCTCTAGGAACGCATTAAAATTCAACGGAACAGTAGCATGGGCCATTGATCTACAACAACATAGACATGCAAAATACTATCTGGTACTAAGTTCAATTAATCATATTACTTAAGAACTCCCACTTAGATAGACATCCCTCTAATCATCTAAGTGATCACGTGATCCAAATCAACTAAACCATGTCCGATCATCACGTGAGATGGAGTAGTTTTCAATGGTGAACATCACTATGTTGATCATATCTACTATACGATTCATGCTCGACCTTTCGGTCTCAGTGTTCTGAGGCCATATCTGCATAAGCTAGGCTTGTCAAGTTTAACCCGAGTATTCTGCGTGTGCAAAACTAGCTTGCACCCGTTGTATGTGAACGTAGAGCTTATCACACCCGATCATCACGTGGTGTCTCGGCATGACAAACTGTAGGAATGGTGCATACTCAGGGAGAACAGTTATACCTTGAAATTTAGTGAGAGATCATCTTATAATGCTACCGCCGTACTAAGCAAAATAAGATGCATAAAGGATAAACATCACATGCAATCAATATAAGTGATATGATATGGCCATCATCATCTTGTGCCTTTGATCTCCATCTCCAAAGCACCGTCATGATCACCATCGTCACTGGCTTGACACCTTGATCTCCATCGTAGCATCATTGTCGTATCGCCAACTATTGCTTCTACGACTATCGCCACCGCTTAATGATAAAGTAAAACAATTACATGGCGATTGCATTTCATACAATAAAGCGACAACCATATGGCTCCTGCCAGTTGCCGATAACCGTTACAACACATGATCATCTCATACAACAATATTTATATCATCACGTCCTGACCATATCACATCACAACATGCCCTGCAAAAATAAGTTAGACGTCCTCTACTTTGTTGTTGCAAGTTCTACGTGGCTGCTACGAGCTTAGCAAGAATCGTTCTTACCTACGCATCAAAACCACAATGAATTTTTGTCAAGTGTGTTGTTTTAACCTTCACCAAGGACGGGGCGTAGTCAGACTCGATTCAACTAAAGTTGGAGAAATAGACACCCACTAGCCACCTGTGTGCGAAGCATGGCGGTAGAACTAGTCTCACGAACGCGGTCATGTAATGTCGGTCTGGGCCGCTTCATCCAACAATACCGCCGAATCAAAGTATGACATGCTGGTAAGCAGTATGACTATTATCGCCCACAACTCTTTGTGTTCTACTCATGCATATAACATCTACGCATAGACCTGGCTCGGATGCCACTGTTGGGAATGCAACAATTTCAAAAAGATTCCTACGATCACGCAAGATCTATCTAGGAGAAGCATAGCAATGAGCGGGGAGAGTGTGTCCACGTACCCTCGTAGACCGAAAGAAGAAGCGTTTTATCAACGCTGTTGATGTAGTCGTACGTCTTCACGATCCGACCGATCTCAACACCGAACATACGGCACCTCCGTGTTTAGCACACGTTTAGCTCGATGACGTCCCTCGTACTCTTGATCCAGTTGAGGCCGAGGGAGAGTTCCGTCAGCATGACAGCATGGCGACGGTGATGATGAAGTTACCGGCGTAGGGCTTCGCCTAAGCACTACGATGATATGACCGAGGTGTGTAACCGTGGAGGGGGGCACCACACACGGCTAAGAGAAACTTTGATGTGCCTTTGGGGTGCCCCCCTCCCACGTATATAAAGGGGGGAGGCAGGAGGAGGCCGGCCAGGAGGAGGCACGCCCAAGGGGGGGAGTCCTACTCCAAGTAGGATTCGCCCCCTCCTTTCCTACTTCGACAAGGAGAAGGGGGCCGGGAAGGAGAGGGAGAAGAGAATGAAAGGGGGGCCGACCCCCTAGCCCTAGTCCAATTTGGTTTGGGCTAGGGGGGGCATGCCACACCTTGGCTTGCCTCCTCTCTTCACCACTAGGCCCAATAACTTCCGGGGGGGGGGGGTCTTGTAACCCCCGGTACTCCGAAACTTATCCGAAATGACCCGAACCATTCCGGTGTCCGAATGTAACCTTCCAATATATCAATCTTTATGTCTCGACCATTTCGAGACTCCTCGTCATGTCCATGATCTCATCCGGGACTCTGAACAACCTTCGGTACATCAAATCACATAACTCATAATACAAATCATCATCGAACATTAAGCGTGCGGACCCTACGGGTTCGAGAACTATGTAGACACGACCAAGACACATCTCTGGTCAATAACCAATAGCGGAACCTGGATGCTCATATTGGCTCCTACATATTCTACGAAGATCTTTATCGGTCAAACCGCATAACAACATCCGTTGTTCCCTTTGTCATCGGTATGTTACTTGCCCGAGATTCGATCGTCGGTATCATCATACCTAGTTCAATCTCGTTACTGGCAAGTCTCTTTACTCGTTCCGTAATGCATCATCCCGCAGCTAACTCATTAGTCACATTGCTTGCAAGGCTTATAGTGATGTGCATTACCGAGAGGGCCCAGAGATACCTCTCCGAAACACGGAGTGACAAATCCCAATCTACATCTATGCCAACTCAACAAACACCATCGGAGACACCTGTAGAGCGTCTTTATAATCACCCAGTTATAGTGTGACGTTTGATAGCACACTAAGTGTTCCTTCGGTATTCGGGAGTTGCATAATCTCATAGTCATAGGAACATGTATAAGTCATGAAGAAAGCAATAACAATAAACTAAAGGATCATAGTGCTAAGCTAACGGATGGGTCTTGTCCATCACATCATTCTCTAATGACGTGATCCCGTTCATCAAATGACAACTCATGTCTATGGCTAGGAAACTTAACCATCTTTGATTAACGAGCTAGTTAAGTAGAGGCATACTAGGGACACTCTGTTTGTCTATGTATTCACACATGTACTAAGTTTCCAGTTAATACAATTCTAGCATGAATAATAAACATTTATCATGATATAAGGAAATATAAATAACAACTTTATTATTGCCTCTAGGGCATATTTCCTTCAGAACCTAGGTTAGATGAGGATGATGTGGAGAGCGATTCGTAGATGGGAAGCATGAAAATTTGAGTATGTAAAACAATGTTATCTCAACACGAATAATCTCAATACGAAGCATACAAATTTAAACATGTAATTAGCAGCAAAATTAGTTGATAATTAAGTGACTTTGTGTATACTGAATCGAGATGAAAAAATGAATCAACTAGGGGCGATGAGACAAGGTGTGGACTAATTTCGTGCAGCGTTCGTATTCAATATCCACTACAACAAAAACTTTCTAGCTCCCGAGTGACCTTTCGTATTCCCGTAGTGCGTGGCAAAAATTTAGACATCGGCTCGGCTCATTCCCGCAACCTGCGGCGCGTCGTGGCATGCACTACTAGGGAAAACCTTATACACAGAACTTTAGCAGTAGCGCGTGTTAAAAAAGCATGCTGGTGCTAAGTAGCAGTAGCGCACTGATGTAAACGGCGCTACTGATATAGTTGCAGCAGTAGCGCCTTAAGATAAAAGCGCTACTACTAAATTTCCTACGGCTTAGCCGATAGGCTACACATAGTAGTAGCGATCTACATTGAACCGCGCTACCGCTACTTGCTTTGTAGCAGCGCGTTTTGTTGGGGATATTACCACTAGGCATAAACCGGCCTACTTGGGCCGGGTTAACTTCCTTAGTGGCATAAACAGATGAAAGCCCAAGGCCTGTAGTCGGTTAGAACATGTAGCCGTGAACCGACCTGATGTATGGCTTGTATTGTAAGTAAGGAATAGAGAGATACCAATCGGAATATGAGTATGAACCGGTTAGGACTCTATGGACCGACGGGCGTCACCCGTGTATATAAGGGGACGACCCGGTGGCGGTTCAAGACAGACAACCACAACTCGAGCCTAGGCGAAGCTTGTTTGCTCCCTAGCCATCGAGATCATATCAATTCCATCACAACTAGACGTAGGCTTTTACCTTCATCGAAGGGGCCGAACTAGTATAAAATCCTCGTGTCCTTGTGTCCGCTTTAACCCCTTCAAGTAAACTCGTAGCGATGGCTCCACGACTAAGTCCTTTCGCTAGGACATCTGCCGTGACAAATCCACGACAGTTGGCGCCCACCGTGGGGCTATCGCACGATGGTTTGACGATCTTGGAGGGCAAGCTCAAGGGACTCGAAGGCTATGTTGTGGGTCGGATGACCAAGAGTCGTCGGGGCAGGATCTACATCGACGATGCAGGATGGGGTCCCGAGGCCGATTCAATCGAGTACGGGTACCGGGTCCCCTTTGGTGGCATACACGTTTTCATTGACAAAATCGGTGAGCCTGAGCCTGAGCCGGACATCTGCACCAACCTCATCGAGACGGCTCAGCATGCAAGATCTACCCGGGTTAAACCGGCCGTGAAGCGTGTCTTCGTTGGAGTCGTCCACAAAGGTGAGCGTGAGGACGAGTCAGAACACGGTAATGAGACTGTCGTCTATTCTGATGACGAGTCCTCGACCGGAGAGACCGAATCGCTATACCAGTTGCAAGACGACCAGATTAGGGGCTGTTCCGATGGCGATAGTATTCCGGACCCCCCGGGCCAGGTCAACCGGGTTGGAATATTCATGGCCGGTACGCAGGCGGCGAATCACTCTTCGACCGCCGCAGCAATGTTCTCCGGATCAGCAGCGGCAGCCGCAGCAGGGGCAGGAGGCCTTGTGCGCCCGCCGGTTCAGGTTCTATCTGATCTGTTTGATGCACTAGCCGCGCTTATGGCAGAGGATAATCCGGCGGATCAGGAGGCCCATAATGCAGAAATCGCGAAGGTGAAAGAGCAGATCGTGCAAGCCAAAGCGGATCTGGCAGCAGAAAAAGATAGGATGACTGCAGAACGGGACGCTTTGGACGCCCAGGCCTATAAACTCATGCTTGACCAGAACGCATCACAGGAGGTTTTGAAGCGGAAGCACAGATCACGCCTGCTGTCAGGGTTTGACCCCCGAAATCTCTTTCACACTCCAGGGGCTGGGCCCAGTAATCCGCCGCAGTACCCGGAGACAAACCGGATTGAGGCACCAAGACCAGGGGAGCCGGTCCAACCTCGCCTGATGGAACCCCCTCAGCAGAACATTATGAATTTTTCGCCGGTCCAGACGCCCCCATGTCATTATTCTAATCCTATGGACAACCTTGTTGCAGCCGCTGCACGGTTAGAGGCCATCCCAGTCGAAGGGGATTCTCCGCAAGCGATAGAGACACGCCGGGTTAAGGAGCTTCTCCGGATTGCGCTGATTCAGCAGGAGGCATACTCATACAGCCGTGATCGGATTCATTCTACGCCCCGTCCGAGCCGGAGCTATAGCAGGCGCATGGAGGAACCGGCCATATCAAGCAATGCGCGAGGCCGTGAAGCGGCCCGTGGTAATGACCCGGCAGGTGGTGTTGGAGATGCTCAGGATGTGGTGGACCGGGCCCGGGCACAAAGGGAGGCCGAGTTAGCAGCACAGGATAATGCGGGCTAACTTACACCGGTTCGTTCTACAACCTTTGCCGGACCAGGGATCACATCCGCTTTGGGAGTGCCTTGCTTAATCCCAGCTTTACGTAATGTGCGCCTACCCAAAGATTTCAAGGGTCCACGCAAGGTGCCGAATTACACCGCTGATTTACCCCCTGAAGCATGGGCAGAAAGTTATGAGATGGCCATGGAGATGCTGGACGTGGATGAGGCCGCATGTGCAAAATACTTCACCATGATGCTTGAGGGCACGACTCGTACTTGGTTAAAGAGCCTGCCACCCAATTCTATCAGCTCATGGGCCCAGTTGCGGGCCCGGTTTATACAGAATTTTAAGGATACATGTAAGCAACCCAAGTCCATAGTAGACCTGGCGGCTTGTGTCCAGGAGGAAGGAGAATCAACGACCCGTCGAGTGCGCCGCGTTTCGGAAATTTTGCACTCATCTGACAGGATTAATGCTGACTCTGCGATCTTAACTCTGGAAGGCAACTGCCGGTTTGAGCCTCTAAAATTGAAATTGGGACGCATGAAGCGGTTCTGTAATGACATGGGAACCCTCATGGCTGCTTTAGTAAAGTATGCCGATTCGGACAGTACCAAGGATCCCGAACCTGATGATGATGAAACAGGGAAGGGAAGGAAGAATAGCAACTCTAAACAGCATCAGTACAAACCGGCGGGTCATGGAAACGGAGGCAAACGCAAGGCGGAGGGTAGCATGGATTTTGTGGCCAACGCTAATGCACAGGACAGGGGGCAGCGGCGCAGAGGTAAAGCGGCAGATCGTAATGGGGCCCCCAATCCTAACACAAGTCGTTTGAATTATTTGTTGAATCAGCCTTGCCCAAAGCACGGGACGAAGGAGACACCGGCTAACCACCTTTGGAAGGATTGTTATATTATGCGGGAGTTTAAAAACTCTAATGCCTTCCGGTATGACCATGGGTCAGGTGGCGGTTCAGGATCCGGTTTACACGGCCCGGGTCACGATGGAGCTTCCGGTTCAGGATTCAATCAGGGCGGTCACAATAGCCAGAATAATCAGAATGGCCAGCAGCAGCAGCAGCAGCAGTCAGGTTATCAGAGCCAGCCAAAGCAGTTGAGCAATGGGCAATACCATGTCTTCACAACTGGCTTGGATAAGCGCGACCGAAAACTCCACAAGCGAGCGGTGAATTCTGTTGAACCGGCCTTACCACATTACTTACGCTGGTCAGAGCAGCCCATCGTGTGGAGCAGAGAAGATCACCCGCCCCGGGTTGATAATCCGGGCCAGTTAGCATTAGTAGTGGACCCTCAGGTGGGGGGTTATAAGTTCACCAAGGTGCTCATGGATGGAGGAAGCAGTATTAACATACTATACTATAGACATTCCGGCGCATGGGACTAACAGACAAGGATCTCAGACCGTCGAATACGGTATTCCATGGTGTTGTGCCAGGCAAATCTGCATATCCTGTTGGCAAGATAGCCCTAGATGTGGCTTTTGGGGACGAGCACGATTCTCGGTCGGAAAAATTAAACTTCGAAGTGGTGAAGATCCGGAGCCCGTATCACGCCTTGTTTGGGCGGCCGGCTTATGCCAAGTTCATGGCGCGGCCTTGTTATATCTATTTACAGCTCAAGATGCCGGGTTACAAGGGGACGATAACAGTTCACGGGAACCGTAGGATCGCTTTGGAATGTGAAGAGGGTGATGCGGCTTATGCAGAGTCAGTCTGTGCCACGGAGGAGTTGAAGTATTATAAGGACAATGTTGATCCGGCGGATATGACCCCTTTAAAGAAGCCAACTACAGAGCATGATTCAGATCTGAAGTTCAAATCGGCAGCTGAGACCAAGCTTGTTGACTTCGTGCCCGGCGATTCGTCCAAGCAGTTCACTATCAGTGCCAACCTGGATCCCAAATAGGAAAGCGCGCTCATCGAGTTCATCCATGAGAATCGGGACATTTTTGCATGGAAGCCGTCTGACATGCCAGGTGTACCGAGGGAACTCGCTGAGCACACTCTTAATGTGGATCCTAAGTATAAACCGGTGAAACAGTTCCTCCGCCGGTTTAACGAAGAAAGACGCAAAGCCATTGGAGAGGAAGTGGCCAGGCTTTTAGCAGCTGGTTTTATTATTGAGGTGTTCCATCCAGAGTGGCTTGCTAATCCGGTGCTGGTTCTTAAGAAAAACGGCACTTGGCGTATGTGTGTGGATTACACAGATCTTAACAAAGCCTGTCCGGCAGATCCTTTTGCCCTCCCCCGTATTGATCAGATCATTGATGCCACGGCGGGTTGTGAGCGTTTGAGTTTTTTGGATGCATACTCTGGATATCATCAGATTAAGATGGCGGTTAAGGACCAGGAGAAAACGGCATTTATTACTCCCTTTGGAGCCTTCTGCTATGTATCTATGCCCTTCGGGCTCAAGAGTGCCCAAGCCACCTATCAACGGTGTGTACAGAATTGCTTGCATGAGCAGATCGGCCGCAATGTGCACGCCTATGTGGATGATATTGTAGTAAAATCAAGACAGAAGGAGACGCTGGTGGATGATTTGAAGGAGACCTTCGACAACTTACGAGCTTACAGGATGATGCTTAATCCGGCCAAGTGTGTTTTTGGTGTTCCGGCAGGCAAGTTACTGGGTTTCCTGGTGTCTAACAGAGGAATTGAGGCTAATCCAGAGAAGATTACGGCTATTACATCCCTAGCTAAACCGAAGTGTATCAACGATGTTCAGCGTTTGGCGGGCCGAATCGCTGCGCTGAGCCGGTTTATCAGCCGCCTCGGGGAGAAGGCTATCCCTTTGTACCAAATGCTGAGGAAGACAGACAATTTCATCTGGAGTCCAGCTGCTGATGAGGCATTTGAGGACCTGAAGCGGCAGTTAGCCAATCTGCCTGTTCTTGCAGCTCCGGTCGACAAGGAGCCACTATTATTATATGTAGCGGCCAATGCTCGGGCAGTTAGCATGGCTATTGTGGTGGAACGCAAAGAGGCAGGCAAGGAATATCCGGTTCAGCGGCCGGTTTATTATATCAGCGAGGTGCTTATTGAATCCAAGCAAAGGTATCCGCATTGGTAGAAGCTGGTCTATGGTGTTTTTATGGCCAGTCGGAAGTTGAAGCAGTATTTTCAAGGGCACCCCATCACAGTGGTCAGTTCAGCTCCCTTGGGTGATATTATACAGAATCGGGAGGCGACTGGCCGGATTGCCAAGTGGGCTATAGAGCTTTGGCCACACGGACTGAAGTACGTGCCTCGGACGACAGTGAAGTCTCAAGCACTTGTTGATTTCATCAATGATTGGACGGAGTTACAAGCACCAGAGGAGAAGCCGGATCACACATATTGGACTATTCATTTTGACGGATCCAGGCAATTGGAAGGCTCGGGGGCTGGGGTCCTATTAACTTCCCCATGAGGTGATAAGTTTTGCTATGTTCTCCGCTTAATGTTCCCTTGTACTAATAATGCAGCTGAGTACGAAGCCTTGCTCCATGGTCTCCGGATGGCTAAAGAGATGAATTTAAGCCGGGTTAAGTGCTTTGGTGACTCGGACCTAGTGGCTCAACAGGTGTCTGGCACTTGGAATTCTAAGGACCCGCTCATGGCTGCATATCGTCGGGAAGTGGATAATATTGCAGGTTGTTTCAAGGGTTATCAAGTGGATCATGTGGACCGTCGGAAGAATGAAGCGGCGGATGCTTTAAGCCGGTTGGGCTCTCAGCGTAAACCGGTCCCGCCTAACGTCTTTTTGGACGTGTTGCACAACCCGTCAGTCAAGCTCCCAGGTGAGGTGGATTTGGCTATCCCTGATCCGGAGGCTCAATTGGTGGCAGCCCTGCATGTTATTCCGGATTGGACAGTTCCTTATCTTGCGTACATGAACCGGGGGGAGTTACCAGAGGATGAGATTCTGGCCAGGCAGATAGTCCGGCGATCCAAGTCTATGACGATTGTCAATGGTGAATTACATCATTGCAGTGTATCAGGGGCGTTTCAACGTTGTGTTTCTCCTGAGGAAGGCTGTGAAATCTTAAGAGAAATCCATGAAGGGGATTGTGGGCACCACGCCGGTTCAAAGTCTCTGGTGGCAAAGGCGTTTTGTCACGGGTTCTACTGGTTGACAGCGCATGCTGATGCGGAGGACTTGGTTAAATGGTGTGATGGATGTCAGAAATTTTCAAGGCGTGCTCATGTGCCGGCTCAAGAATTGAGGATGATCCCAATAACATGGCCGTTTGCAACTTGGGGGCTGGATATGGTTAGGCCTTTTAAAAGATCCAAGGATAAGAAAACCCACCTTTTGGTGGCAGTTGACAAATTTACCAAGTGGGTTGAAGCGGAGCCTGTCAGCAAGTGTGATGCAGCAACAGCGGTGCAGTTCATCAAGAAGGTGATTTTCCGGTTTGGTTTTCCACACAGTATCATTACTGACAATGGTACCAATTTATCCAAGGGTGCTATGAAGGAGTTCTATGAACGTGAGCACATCCGACTTGACGTGTCATCAGTGGCACACCCCCAGTCCAATGGACAGGCAGAACGAGTTAATCAGGAAATCTTGCGAGGCATCAAACCCCGACTTTTGGTCCCGTTGCAAAGAACACCAGGATGTTGGGTTGAAGAGCTACCATCTGTGTTATGGAGTATCAATACTACGCCAAACCGGTCCACAGGATACACGCCATTTTTCATGGTCTATGGAGCAGAGGCAGTTCTCCCTAGTGACATCCGGCACGATTCGCCTCGTGTGGCAGCCTATGTTGAAGCAGACAATGAGACAGCACGGCAAGACGCTTTGGACCTATTGGACGAGGAGCGTGATATAGCGGCTGCCCGTTCGGCGATTTACCAGCAAGATCTTTGTCGCTATCACAGTCGCCGGGTTAGAACCAGAACTTTTCAAGAAGGAGATTTGGTGCTTCGACTCATCCAAGATCAAACGGATATGCACAAGTTATCCCCACCTTGGGAGGGACCTTTCGTGGTCAGCAAAAATTTGCACAATGGGTCGTACTATCTGATTGATATTCGAGGGCATCAAGACTCACGTACATCAGAGGAGGAGACCAACAGGCCGTGGAATATAGCTCATCTTCGGCCTTACTATACTTGAGCCATCGGCTCTATCTATGTACATATCATGACAATGTATATATTATCTTTGATATATCAAACCGGAGCCTCAGCTAAAGCGGGGTCTCTGTCTTTCTCATCATGCGAGGTTACACGGAGTGGTTCTGTTTAAAGCAGCCTCCGGTTTACCCCTTGACATTTGTTTTTTATATATCACTGGGGGCCTTGGTCGTGTCCGAACCAACAAACACCCTTTGATAGGCGACAGCCACCAGATCATTTGGGGACATGGTCAAGTCTGAACCAGTCACGCCTCTTGGTCGGCCTAAGGCCACAAAATCACTTGGGGGCATGGTCGAACCCGAACCATTGTCACGCCTCTTGATCTGGCATATATGCCACGAGTCATTTGGGGACCTGGCTGACTTGAATCATTGTCACTCCTATTGGGGGCCTTGATCCTGTCCGACCATGGTAATACCATCTGAACAACTCAGTATAGCATATTTTTGCAAATGGTTTTTATCATTGCCTTTGCTTCCATGTTGTTTTCATGGTTTGTTCGTTCTTTGTTTTTGTTGGATTTTTTTATGTCAACAAGCATATTTTTCTCCGGTTCAGCCAATGATTTTTGATCCCCCTTTAAATCTGGCGGAGTCTGCCTGGTTTACCTTTTCCTTATTAACATCATGGAGTAACCAGGGGGCTTGTATTAAGTCAGTACGGTTTGTATGGGAGCTACTTTCTCCCTTTTTGACGGTAATGGTTTATAAAACCACCGCTTCAGGCTGGGCTAAAGCCAGCTTTATGCTCAAACGTGGCAGGTATTTATGTATCATCTATTTGTTATATTACTGATACACATATCAAGATCATAATCCGGCTGACGGTATAACCGCTACCGAAGTTCAAATTTTTCTGATTGCAGGAAATATGAATTAAAGTTTTTCAAGCAAAAGCTTCAGTACTTATGCACGAAGGCATATTCCAGACAGAAGTTTTAACTATCCTATTACAAGGCGGCATGGTGCTCAAACAAAATCATTGTTTTGTGGAAGGATGTTGCAAATAGCTCTTCAAACCGGCTTCCGGTTCAAGCCTGCTCCTCGTCCTCCGCCGCTTCAGCTTCCTCGTCTCTACCCATTGGCTGGAAATCAACAGTGGTCCAGTCGATTCCCATTAAAGCTTGGAAAACAGCCTCTTCATGGATCAGGGAAGACGGTTCAATATCAGGGGCGTAAGTGTGCTTACGGATTGGAGGAATCAGATTCTCCGCTTCAACAGTTGGGGCAGGCATTCGCTTGTTTTGATTATTATATTGCGCTTGATAATGCGTCAAATCTGCCTCTTCAGCTAGCTGGCAAGCCAGAGGGCGCACTGCACGGTTTATGGCCCTTAAATCTTTTTCGTTGAATTTAGAGCCATCTTCTTTCAGACTGGGATAGCCTTGAGCTGCTTCCACAGGATCAAAGTTGGGCACCCATGCCTTTGCCCGGATTAAGGCATTGATAGCTCCGTTTCGGGCAGCGGATTTTTTCAGCTCCTCAATCCGGGCTGGAAGCATTGACAACTTGTTAAGAGTGTCCTGGATTAAAGAGGGTGCCAGATTGTTGTGAGAAGCTGTGGTGATGATCCGTTGGGCTCCGGTATACAATTGTTCCACCAGGGTGTAGGCAGCTTTCAATTTCTTCCGCACATCATTTCCTAAATGCCCAATGCGTGTGCCTACAACAAGATTGGAATGGTCTCAAACCGGATTTACGATACAGCAGGTTCAAATTTATCACAGAAATTACAAGGAGCTTACCAAAGATTGCAGCAGTCATGGAGTGTATTTGCCGCTGTACGGCCGTCAGTTCATCCACCACTGGTTTAAGGGCCACTTCAGCATTTTCCGTTCTTTTGGTTAAACCGGCCTTCTCAGTGGCCCAGTCAGCCCGCTCTTTCTTGAAGCTTTCTTTCAGCCGTTCCGCAGTGCTCAAAGCGCTGGTTAATTCTTGCTTGGCCTTATCTGTTTCAGCCTGCTGGGTCTTTAGGGCCTCCTGCAAATCGGCAATCTGGTCCTCCTTGATTTTCACTTCAGCCTGCATACAGATGGCATTTTAAGCTTTGCACAGGCGATCCAAGAAATGGAAGTATCAACCACATAACAAAGTTATATGCCTGATACTTGGGGGCTAATGCACCTTCAATTTTTTGTATATTGCTAGATTACAAAGTCCCAAGCTCAATACAAGTATTCAACTTGGCACTTGGGGGCTAATGGCTATTTGATCAAGTTATGTTCTAAGGACAACTTTTTATTTTTGAGCCCCTTTTTACTTATGCTAAGTTAGACCGGCCCTCGAGGGTTATGCCGACGGATTTAAAAAATGTTCAGGATCAAGTCCCGGTTTGACCAAGGTCACAAACCGGCCCTTGGGGGCTACAAGGATGAATGCAATGGCAGAAAGGAAAGAAGGAATTTACCTCAAATTTATCCCTCATCATTTTGACCAAGCCAGCTTCACAATCACGGCTAGTGTAAAGCCGGTTTAAATAGCCAGAGTGAAGATCTTGAGCATTCAGAGTAGCGTATGTCTCTAATTCAACATCCCATTTTCCTTTGTTCAAAGGGGAAGAATCCTCTTTGATGGTATGCCTGGTAAGGGTGGCAGGATTCCCAGGTTCAGAGCGGCCTACGCCGGTAATCACAACATCATCATCTTTTGACTCGCTGGTTTGGGTTGGCGCGGCCGGTTTGTCAGCAGGAGTGTGGGATTTCTCAATCTGGACAGAGCTGGCAGGCGGATCAGCAGAGGCTGGAATATGAATAAGACCTTCTTCAGGGATAACGTCGTCTTGTAGAGGAGGATCATTGGGGATATCTTCACAAGTAAACACTTCATGATCAGGTGCTTGGTCATGTTCTGGGGCCACATCTTCTTCGGCCGCTCTATCCAGGCGGGCCTTCTTGCTTGGTTTCGGTTTAGCCCTGAAAGAAAAATAAAAAGTCAAGGAAAAGTGTAAGCCATTGCGCAGTATACTAGAAGCATATGTTCGGTTTAACTTACCCAGCATCTGTTTTCCAAGGTGGTAGCTGGGTGGCCGACGATTCACCAGATGATGAATGAGAAGTGACCTGATAATCGGAGTCGGATGGATTAAGAGGTTGACGGAAGAAACCCGCTTTACGATTTAAATCAATAAAAAGGTCGGAGACCTCGGAGCGGTGTTTTCAAACCGGACTGTTTGGTAAACCGGCAGAGGTAACTACCTGGCCACTGTGCCGGGTTGTGCGGCGAGCTTCGTGTTGCTGGGTCTTCATAAGAAATTGGGAATCCCGATAAGCAAGAGGATGAGAAAATTTAATTTTCCGGTTTGCCCGGCGAAATTTTGGCAAAGGCAGGATTTCTGAATCGGAAGAGAGAATGGTTACCTCAACGAAACCCGCATTGCTGGCTTCAGCGTCATCCTGACAAGCATTATCATCAATAAGGCGTGTAAAAAGCAAGCCAAGTGAATCAAGTTCTACCTCAAGATCCAGATTACCCACATCATCATCAATGGCTGGGTCAGATGAAGCGGTGGTTTTTCTTTTATGAGCTGGTTTCTTGATAACCTTGGTCTTGGGCCGGGTTGGCCGTCCTGCCTTCTCCATTTTGTCTTGAGGAAGTTTCTTACTCCAAAACGGATTATCACCCTGGATCAGTAGTAATTAAACGTTGAACATATAAAATAGTAAACCGGTTCAACAATAGAGCAATTAAAATATTACCGCTGGCGGTTTGTTGGTGGTGCAGTAAGGAAGCAGACCGGTTTGAGCACAGAGGTGCTCCGGTTCATTCAGCATCTTTTTCACAGATTCTGTGACTTCGTCATCAGGGAGTTGGATTTTAGTGTGTCGGAGTGGGTCATCGACACTATCAGTAAACTCACACATCAAATTTGGGCGCCGGCTTAGAGGCAAAATGCTCCATGATATCCAGCAGCGTGCAAGGTCTATTCCTATTAAACCATTGGCCATGAAGGCCCGGAGCTTGGACAGTTGAGGAGCATATTTAATTCTCTCCTTGGCGCTTAGCCTTTGTGGAAAAGGGTGAGTGTTGCTGAGCCGTTCCGGACGGAAGCCAGGCAAGGGATTTTCATTGTCAGGAGATGTATCCTTGCAATAAAACCAAGTTGCGTTCCATTCCTTGGGGTGAGTATGGAGTTTGACGTGGGGATAGGTGATTTCTTTCATTTTCTGAATGGCCATACCGCCCAGTTCGGTATTAGGGCCGTCAGTGAATTCAGTACGGCGGTTCAGATGAAAGAGATCTCTAAATAACTCGACTGAAGGCTCCTCTTGAAGGTATGCCTCAGAAAGTACTTGAAAGTGACATAGATTGGTGACGGAGTTGAGGCCAATATCCTGTGGACGGAGTTGAAAGTTGGCTAACACATCCCGGTAAAATTTAGAGCCGCGCGGTTTGGAGCCCCGGGCCATATGATCTGCGAATACCACGACCTCTCCTTCCTGGGGCATAGGAGGACATTCATCTCCAGGAACCCTCCAGTGAATCGTATCTGTTCTATCCAAAGCGCCGATCAGGACTAGATCGTTTAGCTATGATTCTGTGACACGGGAGGGAACCCAGTTGCACTCGTACACTTGTTTGGCCATGACAAGATCTACAAGAAATAAGTGATCCGGCTCAAGGACATGCCGGATAAAAAGGTGTTGATCTAATTACGGTAAACCGGAGGCAGTATCCGTAAACCGGTCTTCTACAATGCGGTATCAGATGGATTCCGGCGGTTCAACCAGGGGACTAATGACATATATACCGGTTTAGCAATTATTTCTCTATGGTGAAGTTAAACCGCCTGGCCTAAGCATCGGAAGCAATTGAAACTATGGATAACTAGTTATGCAGAAACAAATTTCACAAAATCGTGTTACAGCCGCGGATCTACAGCAAGCTCACAAAAACAGGAAATATTTCGAAAACTAAGGCGGAAACAGAAGTGAACCATTGAGCAGATATGTGTGGGAGATTTATGAGCTTGGATGACAAATAGCAAGCGGATACTAAAGGGATCGCTACTAAGCACAGCAAGAGTTCACAGATGCATTCAAGTTCAGAACAGCCATGAACGCGCAATGAACATAGCAAGAACATGGAACCCTAAGAACAGATCTAGGTTAAGAAGGAGAGAGAACTTACCGGGAACGGAGAAGATGCGGAAAGACGCCGCAACACTCTGGTACGTTCAGGTTGATGCAGCGGCCCGAGACGAGGCAGAGGTCGACGGTGGTGGCGTAGCTCCAAAGCCGGCGACGTGAGGAAGAAGAAGAAGAAGGGACGAAGGGAAGAAAAAGGAAATGACCCTTCGGTCTTATTTATAAGGCAACCGAGCTAGGTCAAACGCGCGAATCCAGGAGCTGTCATTAAGAGGGCGTTAGGAATTTCACAATGACGTCATGCCGGTTTACACTAACCAAAACTGATGACGTCATGCCGGTTTACAGCAACCAAAAATGATGACAACATGGAGATTCGTCAATTAACAAAAGATATCCAAGACGCAAGATGGTGTGAAGGATTGACATGAACCAGTTCAAATCAATCTGGGGCCTAATGTTGGGGATATTACCACTAGGCATAAACCGGCCTACTTGGGCCGGGTTAACTTCCTTAGTGGCATAAACTGATGAAAGCCCAAGGCCTGTAGTCGGTTAGAACATGTAGCCGTGAACCAGCCTGATGTATGGCTTGTATTGTAAGTAAGGAATAGAGAGATACCAATCGGAATACGAGTATGAACCGGTTAGGACTCTATGGACCGACGGGCGTCACCCGTGTATATAAGGGGACGACCCGGTGGCGGTTCAAAGACAGACAACCACAACTCGAGCCTAGGTGAAGCTTGTTTGCTCCCTAGCCATCGAGATCATATCAATTCCATCACAACTAGACGTAGGCTTTTACCTTCATCGAAGGGGCCGAACTAGTATAAAATCCTCGTGTCCTTGTGTCTGCTTTAACCCCTTCAAGTAAACTCGTAGCGATGGCTCCACGACTATGTCCTTTCGCTAGGACATCTGCCGTGACAAATCCACGACACGTTTACTCTAAAAGGCGCTACTGCTGAAGGAAATAAAATTAAATGGAAAGCAAATAGAAAAATAAATGAAAATGAAAGAAATAGAAAAAGGTGAAAGGAAAAAAATAAAATGTAAAGAAAAATAAATGAAAAAGGGGGGAAAAGAGAAAGGAATAGCAGTAGCGCGTATCGAGGAACGCGCTGTAGCTAGCTTAGCAGTAGCGCACTTCCTGCAACATGCTATTGCTACTTATGACTTAACCGCACGGTTCGTTCTTCCCCATGGCCATTTCCCCCAAATCCAACCCCTCCGCAATCGCCGCCGCCGTCGGCCGCCGCGCGCTCTCTCCCGTCACTCTTCGCACACCCTTGACGCCGCCCCCGACCCTGGATTCGACGCCGCCCCCGACCCCGACCTTGACACCACCCTCTACCGCGCGCCCGAGGCCCGACCTTGATGGTGCCTGCCCCTCCCTCGTCGCAGGCACCCGAGGTGAGCACGCCTGCTCCTCCCCCTCCCCTACCTCTGCCTAGGGTTCTTCAAATTTTAGATGCATCAAATTAGTTAGGGTTCATCTATCGGTGGAAACGAATCGGATGCGGATGTTATCGGATACAGATGCGACTCGGATGTTTTCTCAGATGATGTTTTCTTAGATGATCAATAAACACTATTGTAATGCATAATAAAACGAGTAAAATTTGACCACTTATTTCACTTTTAAGTTGGATAATTGGAATATCCGCTACCACTTTCCACCCCTAGGTTCATCAAATTAGATGGTAATTAGGGCAGTAGTTCCTAGGTACTAATTAGTTAGTAAGAACTAGGTACTAATTAGGTACTAGTTTATTTTTATTTATAGTAAGTTTATTTTTAGTAAGGACTAGTTGAATTAATAGAACTAGTTGAACATGTCACATTTGTTGTTATTTTTTTTAGTTAAAGCAATTTTTCCCGCATCGACGTCGACGATGCCTATCCCGCATCCTCGTCGTTGACTCGGCGGAGGACACCTGCTTGACCAGATGGGCCATGTCTGGGACTGGGCTCCGCCGGGCTGGTACTAGGAGGCGCTACCTACCGGGGGCGCAGCTTGGTGAGGAGCCAGCCCATCATTGACCCGAACCTTCTTTGGTGGCGGTCGCGTGGGCCAGTGACGGTGCAGAGGCTTGAGGACCCCGCGGAGGTGGTATGTCACCGTGTCAGCGAGGAGGACGCGCACGTCCATCGCTACTTGTTTGTGTTGGAGCACAGGTTCTCCAATACCTGGCAGGTTCTCCAGGGATCTCACTGGAGCTATGATCCTGTGATGGTTCCTTCTCTTTGGGTGTCCACCGCCCGCGCCGATACCCGTCGTGCGCTAGGGTTTTAGTTGTATCCATGATGTTATATGTATGATACTATTCGGGATGTATTAGTGATAATATTCGACGATGTACTAACGCATGAGATGATTTACTTTTGCTTATTGAATGCATGCTAATTTGAATACTTATTTATTTTACGATTTGGATTTGCTTATTCAATGCTCATGTCAATATGAGTCCTATAAGATATTTTGAAATGTATATCTTGTGTTGCTCAAATAGGATATGTGCTTGCCCAAGTGGCCGGTCATGTTTGCAGGTTACACCTCCGAGTGGCCTATGTTTTGCCGGAGTGTTGATTCATTTCTGTTCAGTCAAATTTCAGGCGCTCGATATGTCCTATTTTAGCAAAGGTCATGCCAGATTTTTCTGTGAATTTTGGCATGACTTGTGCCAGAATATGTAGGAAATATCGAGTGCTCCGGATTTGTGTGTTGAGTATCCTGGTAGTTGTCTTCGATCGATTTTCAATTAATGTTTCAACTATGAACATAGGAAATGTCCGACGACGAAAAGGATTTCGGTATTTGCAAATACTGCGAAGACGAGCGCGGCCTGTACGGAGGAATCTTCCTAGATGATGATAGGCGCTTCAACATCAAGCTGTACGAGAACTTCGAAGTGGATACTGTAAGTCACAACGACAAGTCTTTTTTCATAATTAAGCATGACATATGCTTCATTTGCTTCAACTTATATTTTTTTACTATTCTACTACCGTATCCCCTTCCATGCAAGAGTTTTTGTCTTGGATAAGATAGGTTTCAGTCGTATGAAAACTATGGAGGTAAAGAAAGTTTGCTTGAAGACCGAGCATGGTTGTATTTTCCATGCAAAATTATACAACGCAGACACCTACACCTATTTTGGATGCAAAACTTGGCAAGCACTATGAAAGACTTATGCATTTGAGCCTGATATGGTTATCACCTTTGATATTCGTCCGGAAGATGATATTGAAGGTAACATCGACATCTGGGTCGATCTGCAGACACCTCCAGTTATACCATTATGTGAATTTGTCAACCATATTTATGTCTTTGATATTGTTTATTCAAAAATAGTTGACAACTAATTTCTATTGACAACTTATTTCCGTTCAAGCAAACATGTCCAACGCTTGGTAGACAGGACATACTACTGTGCTGGGGCTGAACTAAACTACGAGGAGATAAGTCATTATGTTTCATGGGTTGAGGGTCTTCATACTATCAAGACAAATTATTTTTCTAGACTTATAAATCTTAGTACTCAAAACATGTGACCAATAGTGTTTGTACTGAACTACGGTCACATCTATTTAGGAAAGACGGTAAGATTTTTACTATTTGTCCTCAGTGCATCTTTTGCATACATTGTTTTTAAGGTAAACTTCATTGCTAAGTATGTTACTATACGATGTTCTTGAACAGGGACTCCCGATGAATGTTGTGCCTCATTGGATTGAGACTAAAGGTCGCATGAGAATTGTTAGCTTACGGCCAAGATATCCTACAATGCACTCTAGTGCATTCAGGATTTCTAATAGCGAGGAATGTTTAATAGTGAAAGACTGGAGCAAAATTGTGAACGATCACAGAGAAGTACTAGGGGGCAGCAATCAAAAGCACAGCTCACGATTAGGAGATAGGTTCATCTGCATGCTCCAACTTGATGAAGCTGGAGTGCTACACATGTTTTATGTTATTTTACCTGAGAGAGAGAGAGCAGCAGGAGTGATTAGCTAGCTAGAAATGAGTTTGAAGATGATGATGTGCTACACTATGAGTATGATGATTAAATAGCTAGTGTTGGTGGTAATGACTATGATTATTATTATTAGCTAGTGTTGGTGGTGATTAGATAGCTACCTCAGCTAGTGTTGGTGGTCATTAGCTAGCTAGAATGAGTTTGAAGATGATGATGTGCTACACTATGACTATGATGATTAAATAACTACTGTTGGTGGTAATGACTATGATGATGATTAAATAGCTCTGGCGGATTAAATTCAAGTGGAGGCAACATGTGGCGCACATCGAAAGTACTACTAGTCCAAACTAGATCATGTTTGGATTAGTAGTATACTTTTGACATGCACCACATATTGCCTCCACTTGAACCTAATCCACCTTCATTTGACACACTGTTATGGACATAATGATATAAACCTCATAATTGGTATTGTACCAAAATTTGTATAACGGCGTATAAATACAACCAAAATAAAAAAAATGAAAAATGGAATACTAGTAGCGATGGGTAGTAAACACGCTGCTACTAGCTAGATTAGCAGCAGCACGGGAGAGAACACACGCTGTGGCTATGTGTCTTAGCAGTAGCGCATGTAGCACGCGCTACTGCTAAGTAATAGCTGTAGCGCCTTATTAGTAGCGCGGTGCCCCGTGCTACTAGTGGGCATTAAACCCACGCTACTACTAGGGAGGGGCTTCCCTGGTAGTGGTGGCGTGGCGGGCGGCGGAGGAGGAGCACGCGTGGATGTCCCTCTTGTTCTCATGCTCATACAAGTGGGGAAATAACCTCCCTTATAAGGAGGTCAAACTCCCACTAAGCTAGCAATGCGGGACTAAACTTTAGTAGTATCCCTTGCCTTGCACAAATGGGCTAAGTGGGCCTCTAGGATTTATTTAGGAATTTATGAAATAGTTATTGGGCTGTCCCAAAATAGACTAAATTCCAGCAATCCCCCACCCGATCCCAGAGGCACATAGAAATTTGCCTTTGGTTTCGAAACACTGTTTTATATACCGGTATTGCAGTGAAGACTGTTAAGTTGAACTTCCACCTAGAACTCTATGCTACACTAGTAAGCAACTTGAACAGTGGACTGGGCCTTGAACTGCAAGTTTTCTGCGAGTCTAGCTTCACACAAAGCCATGACCGATACTAGGCTACCGTGCGTCTTCCCCACGGGTGGAGCTTATGCGTCATACTTCGTGACCTTTCATGAGTTTACTAGAGAGAACCCTACTCTCATAGATTGCGACGTTTGACAATCAGACTCATATAGGTGTGTTCTTCAAAATATGTTCTGCAGGACAACATCTCTGCTTAAACGAGCCACTTAGAACACATTAAGATATACATCATCCTGCCATGCATATTTAGGAGAGTATTGCATCTTCGTGGAGTGGTATTGTTAACGGTAAGGATACTCTCCTCTCAGTTAACCAACAGCTTGTCTTCCACATCTAATTCAAGGGATCTCCGATCACATAGACTAGGTTACCACTGTGAACAACTCATATTGTGGGTCTCATACCCATCTCCCTCGATGCATTATTGATACGTCCATTTTGCGTCATGCTTTTATATTAATATTTATTGCATTATGGGCTGTTATTACACATTATGTCACAATACTTATGCCTTTTCTCCCTTATTTTACAAGGTTTACATGAAGAGGGAGAATGCCGACAGCTGGAATTCTGGGCTGGAAAAGGAGCAAATATTAGAGACCTATTCTGCACAACTCCAAAAGTCCTGAAACTTCACGGAGGCACGTTTTGGAATTAATAAAAATACTAGCGAAAGAATCAACCAGAGGGGGCCCACACCCTGGCCACGAGGGTGGGGGGCGCGCCCTACCCCCTGGGCGCGCCCCTTGTCTCGAGGGGCCCCTGGCAGGCCTCCGGTGCCCATCTTCTGCTATATGAAGTCTTTTACCCTGGAAAAAAAAATCAAAAGCACGCTTTCGGGACGAAACATTGCCGCCACGAGGCGGAACCTCGGCGGAACCAATCTAGGGCTCTGACGGAGCTGTTCTGTCGGGGAAACATCCCTCCGGGAGGGGGAAATCATCACCATCATCATCACGATCGATCCTCTCATCGGGAGGGGGTCAATCTCCATCAACATCTTCACCAGCACCATCTGCTCTCAAACCCTAGTTCATCTCTTGTATCTGATCTTTGTGTCGAAGTAATGGGCCACGGGTAGGCTAACCCAAAGCCCAGAACCTTTCAAGACATTGGGGCAGGCTACGCCCCTCAGGAACCCCAGGACGGAGGACCGCCTCTGGGAGTCGGCAGCGGTGCTGCCGACTACCCACTCACGGCCGAGTCCCAGGGACGACTACAAGATGAGCCGACTCCTAACTGGCGGCTTCCAGAGAAGCCGGCTGTGGGGAGTCGCCCCGCGACTCCAACCACCCTTTGCCTTCGTAAGGAGGGACGGGACGGGGAACGGCTGCAGTACGGCCCGCTCCCAACCCGGTTACCAAGGGTAGGCATGGCCATAGTGTGCCGTACCAATGGAGATCTCCGTCCGGCGCAGAACTGTTGCCATGCCAGCCCTGACATCAGCCCCAGTGGCAGAACCCTGTGCCCACGTCGGCCTGCCTGTACGGCCTAGAGACGGCGGGCCCCGCCGGTCAGCGGGGGTATAGAAGACGGCGAGAGCGCCACAAGACGGACCCGGTGGGAGTCGGCCTCCAGAAGTCGGCTGGCCCCTCCCACGGGCCCCGCACGCCATTAACCAGACAAGACGGGGAGTGGCAACAGTGATCGCCCGTCAGGCGGCGGCACTGCTGCCATGACCCTATGACCAAGCCAGCGTCATTAGAAGCACGGCTACAGTAATCCGCAGCCGGCAAGACCCGCCCGCGGCGGACAAGGCCTGTCGGCTCCGTACCGGGCCAGTCGGCGGGGCCCACCAGTCGGCGGGCCCCGGTAGTCGGCGGAGAAGACGGCGGCCTGAGAGAAAGACGGCTGGGACCCATACAGGATTACCATTGTACCCCTGGGGGTAGGCCTATATAAACCCCCCGGGGCACCCATGCAAAGGGTTCGATTCCATTAGCACTAGACCAGATAATATAGGAAGGAGAGAGCTAGCCTTGCCTTCTCCTACCTCCAAGAAACAGCTCAAGGAGCAACCTTGTACACACTTTGCCCTAGTGATCATGCGGAGACCCCGCAGAGCAGCAGTAGGGGTGTTATCTCCTCGGAGAGCCCTGAAGCTGGGTAAGATTCGCTGGCGTGCATGCCTACGCCTCATCCCGCTTCTAGGCACCGGCAATGTTGTACTCGCCCCTACCATGATAAGCCATCCCTTGGCATATGTCGCACCCAACCCCCGACATTTGGCGCCCACCGTGGGGCGAGGTGCACCATCGTCCGGAGACCTGCTCTGGATGGGAACCCTTTTCCTCCCTGGCGAGCGCAGCCAGCCCAGCACGCCAGATGGAGCTTGCGTCGACGCACTGCACGGCGCTGAGATTGCCTGCGCAGCCAGCTGCCTCGCCGAACTTGTTGGCGAGGTTCGCCTCTCCAACGAGCCTGCATCCGACGCAGGCACAGGCGGCCCCGAGAGACTTCTCGCGGGTCTCCTTGATCAACTCCACGTCACCGGCGAGCCTGCCGTGGACCTGGAGTCCGTAGGCTCCACCGACCCGATGTTGGTCGATTCTGACACGGCATCGCTCGACGCATTCCCCACCAACGTGGTGGTCTACGACGAGCCGCTCCCTCGCATGGAGAGCGGCGGAAGCACCGTCACAGAAGTGCTCGTCATCGGTCATGGCGAGAACTCCGACGACGGAGCTCATGACCCGCTCGACGCAGCACTGCAAGACCTGACCGCGCCCATTCCAGAAGACGCTGACGCCGAGACGCTGGAGGCACGCCGCCTTTAGCTCATCGAGGGCGCGAAGAAGCTGGCAAGCATGAGACGCTTGTCAGAGGCCAACCAGTGAGAGATGGATCGCGCTGTGGGCGGCTCGCCGGCCCCAATGGGGCCTAGCCGCCTAGGCACGGTCCGGCAGCGCGGCGTGGACATCGCCAACCTGTTCAGGGCCAATCGCCCCGTGTACACCACGCCTGCGGAGAACATCCGAGCCGCCCAGGCGGCGGCAGATGAGCTAGACAACTTCGAGGGTGAAGAGCGCCGCCTGATGACGGAGCGAGTCCAGCGACTTCTCGACGCGGCTGCCGCGTAGAACGAAGCCGGCTGCCGCACGGAGGCGCCGCAACGGCAAAACAACGACCTGCCTCCCTGCTGAGATCAAGGCACGACGTCTCGGACGCCGACTGGCTGTGTCTGCGGAAGAAAAGACAAGGACCCGGCTGTCAGTCACAGTCGGACTCGCATCACCATCGAGCGCGACCAAGACGGCCGCCCAAGAGCATTGGAACGGCGGGACGACTGTCCGCCTCCTCCTCCTCGCACGGAAAGGCGAGTCTCCCCGCCGCCTGTTGACCATCGGACTCTCGGCGACCGCCTTGGCCGCCGAGAGGGAGTCGGAGAAAACGACGCCCGCCACCGGATTGACCGACTTCACCGATCCCTGGCGCTGGAAGAAGAAGACGAGTTGGGCCCGCCCTGTTTCGGACCCCGCATCCGAGATGAGCCCTTTCCCAAAGGGTTCACGCTCCCCCGAGATACGCCCAAGTACACCGGCTCCGTGAAGCCGGAAGACTGGCTGGTTGACTACTCAACGGCCATCACCATAGCGAATGGCAACAAGCGCGTTGCCGTGAAATATGTTCCGCTCATGCTCCAGGGACGGCCCGGACATGGTTGAACAGCCTGAAGCCCCGCAGCATCAACAGCTGGGTCGACTTCACCAAAGCCTTCGTCCGCAATTTCACAAGCACGTACAAGCGACCTCCCAAGCCTCGTCAGCTCTCCTTGTGCGTGCAGGGCCCCAACGAGTCAACTCACGACTACCTTACGCGTTGGGACGAGCTTCAGAACTCCTGCGAGGGCGTGCACGAGGTGCAGGCTATCGAGTACTTCACCGCCGGGTGAAGAGAAGGCACCCTCCTCAAGCACAAGCTCCTCTACGACGAGCCAGAAACCCTTGACGAGCTGCTGATCATAGCAGACAAGTATGCCACAGCCGACTCCTCCATGAAGGCGGAGATTCAAGTTAGTGCGACTGGCAAAGTGGCCCCTCAGGCTCCCAGAACTCCGGCTGGAGACGCCAGTTGGCGACAACAGCAGAACGACCACAAGCGCAAGGCCCCATAGCCGGCTTCCAGCAGCCGGCAGGTTGCGACAGTCGAAGACCAGCAGCCGGAGGGGCAGCCTCCGCCCAAGCGACAGAAAGGCGGCAAGTCCAACTGGTTGCCGGCCTTCTCTTACGAGTAGACTCTAGATGGTCCTTGCAAGTTCCACAGTGGCGCGAAGCCGTCAAACCACACCACCCGGAAGTGCCACTAGCTCACCAGGATCGCCAAGGGAGATGGCCTCCTACCTCCCCCGCCTGCTGGGCAGCCGCAGCCGCCTCCATGTCACGACCGGTTTTCCAATAAAGATATTTATTGATAAACCAGTCTTTTGAGTCCAGTATGAGAGAAATCCTCCTCACTGGTAGACAATTTCTTGATACAATAAGCCAGTAGCATAAAATATATTACAGGGTTGAACTGCGGTCGCTCAACCAAATTATTACAAGCACGCCAAAAGTCATACATAATGGCGGACAGGACACAGTGGTGTGGAGACATACTACTGACTCATGGATAGGTTGGTGGTGGAAAAGCACAGCGGGGAGGGAAATACAAGACTCTAAGGATATCATTTCATCGAACGTCGAGGTGAGGCTCGATAAATTTATTTGGTAGCGGAAGCGGTTATAAAACAGTGGCCAAATCCAGGGTCGCACGAGACTGACTGGGAATCCTCTAAGTGTCGGACTCGCTATCGAACTCTTCATCCATGAGATCGCCTTCGTCAGCATCTGGCCAAATCAACAAGCCAGTGAGTACTTTTAAAGTACTCGCAAGACAGTTCGGACGTAAGATATAACAAATGCGTGCATGGATGCAACATGATTAATTCCTTAATGCACAATAAATAAAATTAGCATAACGGGGTAAGAAAAAGGGGAAACGGCGGTAGTCCGCCTGAAATCCCAACATAACACAAATGAAGACCGACCGGGTGTCTGAAGCAACGCCTTGAAAGGTGAACAAAATAAAAATAAGGAAAAAAGATGCCACAGTCGGGCGTCTTAGCGACACCACATAAAGGGCTTTAAAAGAAATGCCACAATCGGACGTCTGAGCGACATCGCATAAAGGGCTTTAAAAGAAATGCCACAGTCGGACGTCTGAGCGACATCACATAAAGAGCTTTAAAAGAAATGCCACAGTCGGACGTCTGAGCGACATCACATAAAGGGCTTTAAAAGAAATGCCACAGTCGGACGTCTGAGCGACATCGCATAAAGGGCTTTAAAAGAAATGCCACAGTCGGACGTCTGAGCGACATCACATAAAGGCCTTTAAAAGAAATGCCTCAGTCGGACGTCTGAGCGACATCACATAAAGGGCTTTAAATTCACCAGTAAACAATACTCATAATAAACATTCAATCCATGAGAATAAACGGGTTAGTCCATCCACAGGGATAATCATTCAATCGGACTCAGCACTCATGCGATTCACCGGAGTCTCTGTCATCAAAGCTGCCAATTGATTAGGATAAGATGGAATGAAACTTGACATGGAAGAGATGATTTGGAGGAATATATGACTCTGCAGAGTTTGTACAAAATTTTTCCCACAGTCAACGGGTTTCCGTAGTCACGAAGGACTAGTTCCGTTTATGGTATTTCGGGAGAAAACACAACTAACCGGTACACACCCATCCTACCTCTCGATGCTAGGAATCACCCTAGTCATCGTCCAAGAAAAACTTTTGAGAAGGGGAGATCACAATCTCGAATAGCATGGGATCAAATTTATATACGCGCGCTCTAAGGGGTGCCACCCTCTCGGTCCCAACAGGAAACACCCATGCCCCCTGACCGGATGACTGGCTTTAATCCAGGGCCATGGAACCATCATCACGGCCTCTCCTCTTTGGTGTGTACCATGAAAGTGGTTTGCAACTTACTAAACCATATTCCTTGCGGAAAACATGTGGTAGTACAAGGAAGGAAATGATAGGTACTGGACCGATATGGTTTGACACTGAAATCACATAGTCTGGAGTAAGACTGGCATGCTACAACACTGCCATCGTACCCATCCTCATGCCAACACATGGCCATTTATATTCACATTCATCCACGTATGGATCATGGAACTCACTCACCTTATTATCACATAGAATGACGTTCATCGGTATGCTTACCAACATGCCATGAAACTAACTAAATGCAAAACATGCCGAGACACTCATCATATCAAAAGTTCAAACATGCTTGCCTGGTTCAGAGTAGTCGGAGCCTAGCTCGGTGAAGTTCGCGGCTCCGTCACCTCCTTCGGTATCTACGGTTTAAAGAAAATACATGCGCTAACGTAAATACCAAGGAGAGCACAGAAGGTAAACCAAATATTTTTCAAATAAAACTGATAAAAAACTAGACAAAATTTTAAAGAGAACAAAAAAAGAATCAATCAAAAATACTTCTTTGATTAAAAGTTATAAGGGTTTTTGTCCAGGGACTTATCTATAATGAAACAGAAGATTTCCAGGGGCTAGTTTATAAAAACAAAAAATGCTTCGGTAGCGACTACGCCAGCCCGAAGAGAAAACACATTTGGCAGAAGGCGTTTTCAGAAAACGGTTCGAAAGAGAGAGCAGAGAGGCTGACGGTGGGGTCCCACCTGTCAGGTTTAAATTTTCAAATGGGAGGGACGAGGCTCGTCGGCGCCCGAGAGCTGCTGAGGTCGCCGGCGGCGATCCACGGTGAGGCATGGGGATCAGAGGTTACCAATGTGCTCACCGTGTCCTTCCGCAACGGTGGGAGGTGGTGTTGGTCGCCGGTGAGCACCACGTCGACGGCGGTCTCAACTCCGGCGGACGGTGGTTCGGGCGTGGATGGAGCTCGTCGGAGAGGGCTGCAAAGATTAAATTGAGGTGGGGGTTAGACTACTGGGTGCAAGAGAGGACTACGGACGAGGTTTGGGCGCCGGAGGTGGCCTCACCGAAGTGAATCGAGCTGGAGGCCGAGGCGGATCGGGGCGGCCGGAGCTGGGGAAGGAGACCTCCTCGAGGTCCCCTTAGTGGCCTGGCGGGGTGTTGGTGAGTAGTGGGGGTGCTGCGTGCACGAGAGTGAGCTCGGGACCCCTTTATATAGGCGGTCCGAGGCGGTTGCCGTGAACGAGGATCACCGGCGAGCGATTACGGTGGCGCAATGCTCGGTCGGGGTGGTTAGGGGGTCGAGCGCCATCACGGAGGTTCAATGGGCCCGTTTTAGTGTTAAACTGGCCGGGGTTTGGGTGTTTGGGTCGAGCTCGACGGAACGGGGTGGCGCGGGCCCGTCGGTGGCAGAGAGCGCGCTCCGTGCGTGCTGCGCCACGGCGACGGTGCCGCATGCGTGCGCTGGCACGGAGAAGGCCACGCGGAGCCACCAGAGGATTTGGGCGGTGCCGAACGGCGTTGCGCTGCCGTTCTCCTCCCTGTCGGCCGTTACGGGGAGCCGGCCGCCGCAAGACACGCCGGCGCAGGCGGGCCAGGGCGCCACCGACGCCAGGGTCGCGCCAAGTGCGCGTGTGAAGCTTCGGACAAGCAAGCGAGGCCGCGAGCAACGTGCCAAGTGCACTGTGGCCGCGTGACTGAAACTGTCGAAACTGAAGATGACACTGAAACTAAATTTTCTGAACTTTGAACAGTAACAGTGCCCACAAGGTGTTCGACCGAATGAAAATGGCCTCTGGTGATTTTTCCTTGAGCTGATTTTTGGTGGAGTGGCTTCTCCTTGCTCAAGTAGGCTGCATGATTTTTGGTGGAATTTTTGGAGCAGTGTAGATATGAATTTCACCAAATTTGGCAAATCTGGTCCAAACTTGCAGAGACTGAATTTTGAAAATTTTGAAAAGAGTAGGAGTGGATCAAGATGGTTCTGGGTTATGGATGCTAAGGACAATCCAGGAGAATTGGTTTGAGGTCAAAACTCAAATGCAATAGGGCACTTGCTTTGAAAATCTCTCAGGCTCCAAAAAAATTTCAGAATTGAATTGGGGGAAAAATAATTAGAATAAAAATCCAAACCCAGTTTGGATTAGTTGGGACAGATAATTTAGGTTGATCACAAGGGGGAGGGGAGGTTTTGGAGGGGTTTTATCTCATGGGCAAAAATACAAAGCCAAGGGTGGCTTCAAAGATATGAAAATCCCAAATTTTCATGGAGTTTCTTTTTAAAAGAAAAATTAAACTCCCAAAATAACTTTGAGAGAGAACCAACAGAGAGGAAGTTTGCAAAAGATCAACCACCAAAGTTTGAAAGAAATAAAATCCCTGCCAAGGCAAAAGGAGGTTTTTAAGAGGAAGGTTTTTCTGAAAAAGAAAAAAATTAAAAAAAACAAAAGTCTCTCCTCAAAACCACAAAGTTTTTGATAAAAACCAAATAAAAATTTTGGAGTGTCACAACACCTACCCCCTTAGGAAAAATCTCGTCCCCGAGATTTCAGCTGATCCTTAAATAAGTGTGGATGCTCTGTCCGAAGAAAATCCTCGCTTTCCCAAGTTGCTTCACTGTCGGTGTGATTGCTCCACTGGACTTTGAAAAACATGATGGTTTTCTGTCGGGTCCTCCTTTCAGACTCCTCTAATATTCTTATGGGACGTTCTCGATAAGTGAGGTCTGGCTGTATGTCAATGTTCTCATGGGATACTTGTTTCTCTGGGTTGCTTACGCACTTCCTTAACTGAGAGACGTGGAACACGTCGTGAATGTCGGACAAGTCTTCGGGTAAGTCTAGCTGGTAGGCTACAGTGCCTCTTCGTGCCACTATGCAAAATGGTCCAATGAATCTTGGTGCTAATTTTCCTTTAATCTTAAACCGTTGCAATCCTCTCATCGGGGATACTCTCAAGTATACGAATTCACCGGGTTCGAAGCTGACCCTACGATGTTTCTGGTCATAATAACTTTTCTGTCGACTTTGAGCGGTCTTAAGTCGGTCCCTGATTAGCTTGACTTTTTCCTCGGCTTCTCTGAGCATATCTGGTCCGAAGATGCGGCTGTCTCCGGTCTCTGACCAATTTAACGGGGTACGACATCTCCTTCCGTATAGGGCTTCAAAAGGAGCCATTTGCAGGCTGGTCTGGTAACTGTTGTTGTATGCGAACTCGGCATATGGCAGGCTGTCCTCCCAACTAGTTCCATAGGTGAGGACACATGCTCTCAGCATGTCTTCTAAAACCTGGTTTACGTGTTCTGTTTGTCCATCAGTCTGTGGATGGTATGCGGTACTGAAGGCTAGTTGGGTTCCCAGAGCCTGTTGTAATTGCTCCCAAAATCTTGAGACGAACTGAGTGCCTCTGTCGGAAATTATAGTCTTTGGGACACCGTGCAGACAGACTATGCGGGAAAGATAAATCCTGGCAAGCCTCTGAGTGGTGTAGGTTGTTTTTACTGGAATAAAGTGTGCTACTTTGGTCAACCTGTCGGTGATGACCCATATGGCATCATTTCCGTGTCGTGACCGAGGTAATCCGACAATAAAATCCATCCCTATTTCATCCCATTTCCACTCAGGTATTTTGTTAGGTTGCAGTAGTCCGGCTGGTTTCTGATGTTCAGCTTTTATGCGTTGACATGAGTCGCAACATGCAATGAAAGCGGCTATGTCCCTCTTCATACCATGCCACCAAAATCTTTCCTGAATATCCTTATACATTTTGGTTCCTCCAGGGTGGATCGAATATGGAGTGGTGTGTGCTTCAGTTAAAACTTGCTGTTTAAGGTCTTCTATGTTTGGCACGCATAGCCTTTCTCCGTACCATAATATTCCTTCATTGTCTATGACGAATTCCGAGGCCTTGCCCATACTCAACTTCCTTTTAATTCCTTCAATGCTGGGGTGACCGGACTGAGCCTCTTTAATTTTCTCCACAAGGTGTGGTTGTATTTCCAAGTTTGATATGGTGCCTTCTGCTACCATTATCAAGTTGAGCTTGACAAATTCTTGATGGAATTCGGGCCTCAAGCTGTGCAGATAGTTCCCGTTGGAGCTGGGGTTCCGACTCAGGCCATCGGCCACTACGTTTGCTTTCCCTGGATGGTAATGGATACCCACATCGTAATCCTTTACCAATTCTAACCAGCGGCGTTGCCGTAAATTTAGTTCTGGCTGCGTAAAAATGTATTTGAGGCTTTTGTGATCCGTATATATCTCACATCGATTTCCAAGTAGAAAATGCCTCCATTCCTTGAGTGCATGAATAACTGCTGCCATTTCTAAATCATGAGTGGGATAATTTTCCTCGTGTTTGCGAAGTTGCCTTGAAGCGTAGGCGACAACCTTGCCTTCTTGCATCAACACGCATCCGAGACCATTTCTGGATGCGTCACAAAATACTTCAAAATTCTTGTGTATATCGGGTACAATTAATACTGGTGCTGTTGTTAATTTCTGTTTTAGCTCTTGGAAACTTTTCTCGCAGGCTTCTGTCCATTCAAACTTCTTATCTTTCTTGAGTAACTGTGTCATAGGCTTGGATATGGTGGAAAATCCTTCAATAAATCTGCGGTAATATCTTGCCATTCCCAAGAAACTTCGTATGTCTGTTACGCTGGCTGGTGACTTCCAGTCAAGTACGGCCTTGACTTTTTCTGGGTCCACTGCTATACCGTCTTGAGTCAGCACGTGGCCTAGAAAACCTACTTGTCTTAGCCAAAATTCGCACTTTCTGAACTTGGCATACAATTGGTGTTTCCTTAGCTCTCCTAGTACAATCCTGAGATGTTCTGCGTGCTCTTCTGGTGTTTTGGAGTAAACCAGAATATCATCGATGAATACTACGACGAATTTCTCCATAAACTTCATAAATACTTTGTTCATGAGGTGAACAAAATATGCCGGGGCGTTAGTTAATCCAAATGGCATCACTGTGAACTCGTACAGTCCATATCTGGAGGTGAAGGCTGTTTTGGGGATATCTTCCGTTCGTACCTTCAATTGATGGTATCCTGACCTTAAGTCAATTTTTGAGAATACCTTGGCCTGAGCAAGTTGATCAAACAAATCGTTTATCCTTGGCATCGTGTATTTGTTTTTGACTGTGACCATGTTAAGTGCTCGATAGTCGATACACAATCTCAGCGTTCCATCCTTCTTCTTGGCAAATAAAATTGGTGATCCCCAAGGTGAGGAGCTGGCCCGAATGTATCCTTTATCCAGTAATTCCTTTATTTGCTTCTTCAATTCGATCAACTCGGATGGTGCCATTCTGTATGGTTTCTTGTATATTGGGGTGGTTCCTGGTGCTAGCTCAATGCGGAATTCTATTTCTCGATCTGGTGGCATGCCTGGCAGCTCTTCAGGGAATACATCTGGAAATTCACACACTACTGGAACCTTGTTTAGCTCAGAAACGTCCACCTTATTTAATCTCAGTTGCCGGGGTCTTTTTCCTTCTTTGGCTGATACTCTTATTGTCTTCCCTTGGTGGTGTGTGAGAATCACGGTCCTGTTGAAACAGTCGATAAAACCTTTATTGGTGGTTAGCCAATCCATCCCTAAGATGCATCCAGTCCTTTATTTTCCAATACAATAAGATTTGCGTAAAACTCCAATCCTTCAAACTCAATGACCACATTCTGACAGTAATTCTGAGAAACTTGCTGAATCCCGGGGGACTTGATTATTAGGGATTTCTCCAGAGGAAGCATCGAAAAATTATTTTGCAAAGCAAAACTTTTCGAGATAAAAGAGTGAGAAGCTCCAGAATCAAACAAAACCATTGCAGGTATTGTGTTGACAGGAAACGTACCGAGTACGATATCCGGAGCATTTTGTGCCTCCTCTTTGGTTACGTGGTTCAGATGACCCTTCCTGTGGTTGTTGTTGGGATTGAAATTGTTTCGTTTGGGCGCTGAATTATTGCCGCCGTTGTTCGGCTTTGGGTTTGAGTTCCTTGGCTTGGGGCACTGTTTGGCATAATGCCCTTCTTCTCCACAAGCGTAACAAGTAACGCCGGGGCGATAGGTGAATTCCTTGTCCCTTGCATGAAAATTCTTGATTGGGCGTGAGACATTGGATGAGAATTTGGGTGTCCCACCCCTTTTAAAATCTATCTTGCTTCGGTGATTGCGAGTGTGATTAGTCTGGTCCCTTTTTCGCTTGCGGATATCTTCCAGACTGCGTCTCTCATTTTCCAGAGTAATGGCCTTGTCCACCAGCGTTTTAAAATCAGGAAAAGTGTGCACGACCAGTTGGCATTTAAGTGCGGGTGCCAGACCGTCAAGGAATTTCTCCATCTTCTTGATTTCAGTCATACGCTCCTCATTGGCGTAGCGGGATAATAGGGTAAATTGACTGTTGTAATCTGACACTGTCATGTTCCTTTGTTTGAG
>NC_041382.1:693010779-693059548 GCF_002162155.2 Triticum dicoccoides | reverse complement strand
AATTCTCTCTTCTTGATTTTCATAATACTCTTAGGAATATGTGCACCACGGAAACCTTCCTTGAAATCATCCCAGGTTATGTCATTTTCGTTGGGATGCATGTGCAGAAAATTCTCCCACCACGATGCGGCTGCTCCTGTGAGATAGTGTGGAGCATATAGTACTTTCTCGAGATCTGAACACTTTGCAATAATTAATTTCCTCTCCATATCCCGAAGCCAGTCCTCGGCTTCAAGAGGCTTGTCAGTGTGAGAAAATGTTTGAGGACGTGTCTTCTGTAGCTCAGATAACTTGGAATGTTGCTGATACTGTCCATGATGATTCCCCATGTTGATGACTTGGTTCATCATCTCGCGATGTTGTTGCTGACTCTATTCATAAAGGCGGCACATTTGTGAAAGTGCCGATTCATTGCCCGGTTGGCTAGACTGTCCCTGAGTGAACTCGTTGCTGGGTTGTGCATCATAATTTTCCTCTGATGGAATTGGCATGGAGCGAGTCCAAGGACGAGACATTTTTCACTCTGGGGATATATTTTGTAAAACCCATAAGAAAAGCGGAAAAAGTCGCAAAAACAAATCCATAAAATGCATAAAGCTGGCAAATAGAATTAAATAGCTCAGCTTACTTAAGAAAAACAAATCGACTTGCGCACGGAGAAGGACTGCTCATTACATATCTTACACGCGGGCGGTAATTATACAATACATCACTCAGGATATGCGTACTTAATCCTGACATGTTATTAAGGCTAGTGCACTTCTCCAGATCCTACATGATGCGCAAACAGGCTACTTCTCACAACCTATGCACATATCTTACAAAGCGGTACAATACATGGCAGCTAAGCGTACTCAGGCAGAGATGTTGACGATCTCCCTTGCCCTGCCGAGGGCGAGGCGTAGCGAGGTTGGGGACTCGACTCCTCCTCGCTAACGGGCTCCATACGTGTAGTGTTGCGCAGAGCGGGCGGAGTGGTTGCCAGGGGCGGAGCAACACGTACAGGAGTGGGCACGAAGGTTGGTGTAGTGCGCGCTGGAGTGGGTGCAATGACTTGGTTAAATTCTTCGGTAGAAGGCAGGCGACGAGTAGGCGTAAAAGATGCTGATGACGAGACAAAAGTCGGTGGCGGAGCGATGGGTAGGAGCTCCCTCCTGTTGGCAGCACAGCCATGGACTGAGTCCATGCGGGTAGCTACGAAGTCGTCCACCAGGTTGTCGAAGGCTGCCTCCAGGGCCCGGAGATACTCAATGAGCATCTCAAAAGCCTCGTCTCGTTCTCCTCTGGGGCAGGAGTATGCGTAGTGACAGGTGTAAGGCACATGGCACGGAAGATAACGGTAACGACGAGTCCTCATCACGGGAAGTACATCCCTGAGACGAGCTATCGCCTCGTGGGCTGCCATCTGCATAGCATGCCTCTCCGTAGGCATAGCTCTTCCCACGAACCGGAAGCGGCGTGACTCACCACGCCCTCCCCTGAACTGCACCGCGGCCTGGTGCATGGTCAGACTGTCGTTGACTCGGTGCTGGTAGAGTGTGAAGACTGGGCGCACGGATGGCCCCATCGCAACCTGAACGATGAAAGAAAGAAGCTTGACGAACCCATCGGGCACGTTGGCGAAGGTCTGAAACTCGCAGCTGACGTCGGCCATCTACAAAAGTAGGCAAAATTCTGCAGGGTCAGATCATAAATTTATGCTGACTGACAGAAAATGACTACAATTGCAAAAGCATAAAATAGCCCTGTCATGTTAATAACTAATTAGCGATCGCACCTAGTGGCTTCCTACAGTCAGCCTCGCTCAGGTACCAAGCTTGTCACGACCGGTTTTCCAATAAAGATATTTATTGATAAACCAGTCTTTTGAGTCCAGTATGAGAGAAATCCTCCTCACCGGTAGACAATTTCTTGATACAATAAGCCAGTAGCATAAAATATATTACAGGGTTGAACTGCGGTCGCTCAACCAAATTATTACAAGCACGCCAAAAGTCATACATAATGGCGGACAGGACACAGTGGTGTGGAGACATACTACTGACTCATGGATAGGTTGGTGGTGGAAAAGCACAGCGGGGAGGGAAATACAAGACTCTAAGGATATCATTTCATCGAACGTCGAGGTGAGGCTCGATAAATTTATTTGGTAGCGGAAGCGGTTATAAAACAGTGGCCAAATCCAGGGTCGCACGAGACTGACTGGGAATCCTCTAAGTGTCGGACTCGCTATCGAACTCTTCATCCATGAGATCGCCTTCGTCAGCATCTGGCCAAATCAACAAGCCAGTGAGTACTTTGAAAGTACTCGCAAGACAGTTCGGACGTAAGATATAACAAATGCGTGCATGGATGCAACATGATTAATTCCTTAATGCACAATAAATAAAATTAGTATAACGGGGTAAGAAAAAGGGGAAACGGCGGTAGTCCGCCTGAAATCCCAACATAACACAAATGAAGACCGATCGGGTGTCAGAAGCAACGCCTCGAAAGGTGAACAAAATAAAAATAAGGAAAAAAGATGCCACAGTCGGGCGTCTTAGCGACACCACATAAAGGGCTTTAAAAGAAATGCCACAGTCGGACGTCTGAGCGACATCACATAAAGGGCTTTAAAAGAAATGCCACAGTCGGACGTCTGAGCGACATCACATAAAGAGCTTTAAAAGAAATGCCACAGTCGGACGTCTGAGCGACATCACATAAAGGGCTTTAAAAGAAATGCCACAGTCGGACGTCTGAGCGACATCGCATAAAGGGCTTTAAAAGAAATGCCACAGTCGGACGTCTGAGCGACATCACATAAAGGGCTTTAAAAGAAATGTCTCAGTCGGACGTCTGAGCGACATCACATAAAGGGCTTTAAATTCACCAGTAAACAATACTCATAATAAACATTCAATCCATGAGAATAAACGGGTTAGTCCATCCACAGGGATAATCATTCAATCGGACTCAGCACTCATGCGATTCACCGGAGTCTCTGTCATCAAACCTGCCAATTGATTAGGATAAGATGGAACGAAACTTGACATGGAAGAGATGATTTGGAGGAATATATGACTCTGCAGAGTTTGTACAAAATTTTTCCCACAGTCAACGGGTTTCCGTAGTCACGAAGGACTAGTTCCGTTTATGGTATTTCGGGAGAAAACACAACTAACCGGTACACACCCATCCTACCTCTCGATGCTAGGAATCACCCTAGTCATCGTCCAAGAAAAACTTTTGAGACGGGGAGATCACAATCTCGAATAGCATGGGATCAAATTTATATACGCGCGCTCTAAGGGGTGCCACCCTCTCGGTCCCAACAGGAAACACCCATGCCCCCTGACCGGATGACTGGCTTTAATCCAGGGCCATGGAACCATCATCACGGCCTCTCCTCTTTGGTGTGTACCATGAAAGTGGTTTGCAACTTACTAAACCATATTCCTTGCGGAAAACATGTGGTAGTACAAGGAAGGAAATGATAGGTACTGGACCGATATGGTTTGACACTGAAATCACATAGTCTGGAGTAAGACTGGCATGCTACAACACTGCCATCGTACCCATCCTCATGCCAACACATGGCCATTTATATTCACATTCATCCACGTATGGATCATGGAACTCACTCACCTTATTATCACATAGAATGACGTTCATCGGTATGCTTACCAACATGCCATGAAACTAACTAAATGCAAAACATGCCGAGACACTCATCATATCAAAAGTTCAAACATGCTTGCCTGGTTCAGAGTAGTCGGAGCCTAGCTCGGTGAAGTTCGCGGCTCCGTCACCTCCTTCGGTATCTACGGTTTAAAGAAAATACATGCGCTAACGTAAATACCAAGGAGAGCACAGAAGGTAAACCAAATATTTTTCAAATAAAACTGATAAAAAACTAGACAAAATTTTAAAGAGAACAGAAAAAGAATCAATCAAAAATACTTTTCTGATTAAAAGTTATAAGGGTTTTTGTCCAGGGACTTATCTGTAATGAAACAGAAGATTTCCAGGGGCTAGTTTATAAAAACAGAAAACGCTTCGGTAGCGACTACGCCAGCCCGAAGAGAAAACGCATTTGGCAGAAGGCGTTTTCAGAAAACGGTTCGAAAGAGAGAGCAGGGAGGCTGACGGTGGGGTCCCACCTGTCAGGTTTAAATTTTCAAATGGGAGGGACGAGGCTCGTCGGCGCCCGAGAGCTGCTGAGGTCGCCAGCGGCGATCCACGGCGAGGCATGGGGATCAGAGGTTACCAATGTGCTCACCGTGTCCTTCCGCAACGGTGGGAGGTGGTGTTGGTCGCCGGTGAGCACCACGTCGACGGCGGTCTCAACTCCGGCGGACGGTGGTTCGGGCGTGGATGGAGCTCGTCGGAGAGGGCTGCAAAGATTAAATTGAGGTGGGGGTTAGAGTACTGGGTGCAAGAGAGGACTACGGACGAGGTTTGGGCGCCGGAGGTGGCCTCACCGAAGTGAATCGAGCTGGAGGCCGAGGCGGATCGGGGCGGCCGGAGCTGGGGAAGGAGACCTCCTCGAGGTCCCCTTAGTGGCCTGGCGGGGTGTTGGTGAGTAGTGGGGGTGCTGCGTGCACGAGAGTGAGCTCGGGACCCCTTTATATAGGCGGTCCGAGGCGGTTGCCGTGAACGAGGATCACCAGCGAGCGATTACGGTGGCGCAGTGCTCGGTCGGGGTGGTTAGGGGGTCGAGCGCCATCACGGAGGTTCAATGGGCCCGTTTTAGTGTTAAACTGGCCGGGGTTTGGGTGTTTGGGTCGAGCTTGACGGAACGGGGTGGCGCGGGCCCGTCGGTGGCAGAGAGCGCGCTCCGTGCGTGCTGCGCCACGGCGACGGTGCCGCATGCGTGCGCTGGCACGGAGAAGGCCACGCGGAGCCACCAGAGGATTTGGGCGGTGCCGAACGGCATTGCGCCACCGTTCTCCTCCCTGTCGGCCGTTACGGGGAGCCGGCCGCCGCAAGACACGCCGGCGCAGGCGGGCCAGGGCGCCACCGACGCCAGGGTCGCGCCAAGTGCGCGTGTGAAGCTTCGGACAAGCAAGCGAGGCCGCGAGCAACGTGCCAAGTGCACTGTGGCCGCGTGACTGAAACTGTCGAAACTGAAGATGACACTGAAACTGAATTTTCTGAACTTTGAACAGTAACAGTGCCCACAAGGTGTTCGACCGAATGAAAATGGCCTCTGGTGATTTTTCCTTGAGCTGATTTTTGGTGGAGTGGCTTCTCCTTGCTCAAGTAGGCTGCATGATTTTTGGTGGAATTTTTGGAGCAGTGTAGATATGAATTTCACCAAATTTGGCAAATCTGGTCCAAACTTGCAGAGACTGAATTTTGAAAATTTTGAAAAGAGTAGGAGTGGATCAAGATGGTTCTGGGTTATGGATGCTAAGGACAATCCAGGAGAATTGGTTTGAGGTCAAAACTCAAATGCAATAGGGCACTTGCTTTGAAAATCTCTCAGGCTCCAAAAAAATTTCAGAATTGAATTGGGGGAAAAATAATTAGAATAAAAATCCAAAACCAGTTTGGATTAGTTGGGACAGATAATTTAGGTTGATCACAAGGGGGAGGGGAGGTTTTGGAGGGGTTTTATCTCATGGGCAAAAATACAAAGCCAAGGGTGGCTTCAAAGATATGAAAATCCCAAATTTTCATGGAGTTTCTTTTTAAAAGAAAAATTAAACTCCCAAAATAACTTTGAGAGAGAACCAACAGAGAGGAAGTTTGCAAAAGATCAACCACCAAAGTTTGAAAGAAATAAAATCCCTGCCAAGGCAAAAGGAGGTTTTTAAGAGGAAGGTTTTTCTGAAAAAGAAAAAAATTTAAAAAAAAAGTCTCTCCTCAAAACCACAAAGTTTTTGATAAAAACCAAATAAAAATTTTGGAGTGTCACACTCCACCCCAGCAGCCGGCTGTCAGGCCAGTCGGTGCAGTACAAGATGAGTACCTAGAAGAGCATGGAGCCTACATGGTGTTCACCAGTGTGGCTGACGATCGACGCAGCAAGCGGCTGCAGCAGCAAGAGGTGAATGCAGTAGCATCAGATACTCCAGAGTTCATGCACTGGTCCGAGAAGCCTATCAGCTGGAGCAGAGCTGATCACCCAGAGGTGATGCCGAATCCAGGCTCCTACGCCCTGGTCTTGGATGCCACCTTTGCCACAGATAGGCGGGCCACTCGCTTCTCGCGAGTACTGATAGACGGAGGCAGCAGCATCAACATCCTGTACAAGGATACCATGGAGAAGTTAGGAATCAAGCAAAGACAGCTTCAGAACAGCCGGACTGTGTTCCACGGCATTATCCCTGGCCTTTCCTGCTCACCAATCGGCAAGATCCTGATAGATGTCCTCTTCGGAGACAAGGATCACTTCCACCGAGAGCCAGTTTGGTTTGAGGTGGTGGACCTCGAAAGGCCGTACCATGCTTTGCTTGGCCGGCCTGCTCTGGCCAAGTTCATGGCGGTTCCCCACTACGCCTACCTCAAGATGAAGATGCCGAGTTCCAAGGGGATTCTGACCATAGCCGGCGACTACAGAAAGTCGTCCGCTTGTGCGGCTGAGAGCAGTCGGCTAGCCGAGTCCCTGGTAATTGCAGCTGAGAAGGCTTCTTGATCGGGTTGTGGCGATGGCCGTCAAGCAGCCAGAGATGTCACCCAACCCCAAGGAGTCGGAAGCTGAGGGCTCGTTCAAGCCAGCCAAAGAGACAAAGAAGATACCCTTGGACCCGGAGCACCCAGAGAGGTACGCTGCCATAGGTGCAAACCTTGACAGCAAATAGGAAGGCGAGCTCGTCGATTTCCTCCGTGAGAATCGGGACATCTTCGCATGGTCCCCCAAAGACATGCCAGGTGTACCGACGGAATTCGCCGAGCACAAGTTACATGTCCGATCTGATGTGAAGCCCGTCAGGCAGCCCTTGCGCCACCTATCAAAAGAGAAGAGAAGAGTTGTTGGAGAAGAGATAGCCCGACTCCTAGCAGTCAGCTTTATTATGGAAGTGTTTTTCCTAGAATGGCTAGCAAACCCGGTCCTGGTGCTGAAGAAGAACAAGCAGTGGTGGATGTGTATTGACTACACAAGCCTCAACAAAGCTTGCCCGAAGGACCCATTTGCTCTGCCAAGGATTGATCAGGTGATAGACTCCACAGCCGGATGCGAGCTGTTGAGCTTCTTAGACACATATTCAGGATATCACCAGATCAAATTGAACCCGGCTGACAGATTGAAGACCGCCTTCATCACGCAGTTTGGAGCCTTCTGCTACCTGACCATGACGTTCGGCTTGAGAAATGCCGGTGCCACCTTTCAGCGTTGCATGCAGAAGTGCCTCGTCAAGAAACTCGGCAGAAACGCCCACGTCTACGTGGATGATGTGGTGGTGAAGACGGAAAAGCGTGGAACACTACTGGAAGACCTCAAGGAGACCTTTGAGAACCTGCGCCGATTCCAGGTCAAGCTCAACCCTGAGAAATAAGTCTTCGGAGTACCAGCCGGCCAACTCCTTGGCTTCCTGGTCTCTGAACGCAGCATAGAGTGCAACCCTGTGAAGATCAAAGCCATCGAGAGGATGGAGGTACCCAGCCGACTGCTGGATGTGCAAAAGTTCACTGGCTGCTTGGCGTCCATCAGCCGATTCATCAGTCGGCTGGGCGAGAAAGCTCTCCCCTTGTACCAGCTCATGAAGAAGACCACTTTTTTCGAGTGGAACCACAAGGCGGACGAGGCTTTTCTCTAGCTGAAGAAGATGTTAGCTACTCCCCCTGTGCTGGCGGCTCCGACTCCTAAGGAGCCCATGCTCCTATACATTGCCGCCACCAACTGGGTAGTCAACATAGTCATCGTAGTTGAGCGCAAGGAGGAAAGCAAGGCACTACCTGTCCAGAGACCAGTATATTACCTAAGCGAAGTGCTGTCGACCTCCAAGCAGAACTACCCCCACTACCAGAAGATGTGCTATGGCGTACACTTTGCCGCCAAGAAGCTGAAGCCTTACTTTCAAGAGCATCCAATCACTGTGGTTTGCACAGCCCCACTAGCCGAGATCATCGGAAGCCGAGATGCCTCCGGACGAGTGGCCAAATGGGCCATAGAGCTGCCCCCCTACACCATCTACTATCAGCACCGCACCGCCATCAAGTCGCAAGCACTGGCCGACTTCCTCGTCGACTGGGCCGAGACCCAGTACCTGCCACCAGCGCCCGACTCCACCCACTGGCGGATGCATTTCGATGGCTCCAAGATGCGCACCGGCTTGGGAGTCAGCGTTGTCCTCACTTCCCCTAAAGGCGACAAGCTCAAATATGCGCTGCAGATCCATTTCGCCGCCTCCAACAACGTTGCCGAATACGAGGCGCTCATTCACGGGCTCCGGCTTGCCAAAGAACTTGGCATTCGCTGGATCCTGTGCTATGGCGACTCCGACTTGGTGGTCCAGCAGTCATCTGGCGACCGGGACGCCAAGGATGCAAACATGGGAAGCTACCGCTTTCTCGTGCAGCAACTCAGTGGATATTTCGAGGGGTGCGAGTTCCTTCACGTGCCAAGAAATGACAATGACCAAGCAGACACCCTAGCGCGAATCGGCTCCACCCGCCAAGCAACACCGTCCAGCGTCGCCCTTCAACACCTCCTCAAGCCGTCTGTCAAGCCTTCACCGGAGTCGGACTCCATCTTTGTGCCGGCTCCCCCCGAAGAAGTCGGATCTGACTCAAGAGCCCCAGCAGACGGCACAAGAACTATTGCAGATGGCTCCAAGAACGCCGTAGTCGAAGCCGGCCCGAGGACTTTAGAACCCGGCCCAGGGACTGCGGCGACCAGACCGAAGACTCCAGAGCTCGGCCCGGGGACTGCATCAGTCGGCCCGAGGACTTCATCAATCCAGCAAGCGGCCGCGGACTCCAGCCCGCCGCCTCCCAGCCCAGCCGCCCTCATCCAAGTCGCAGTTCTGGCAGTCGAAGAAATAGCAGCACCCTCATGGGCACAGCCCATCCTCAAGTTCCTAGTGAGCAAAGAGCTGCCAACCAATGAAATCTTGGCTCGGCAAGTACAACGCCGAGCGGCAGCCTACACCATAGTCAACAAAGAGCTGGTCAGGCGCAGCGTCACTGGTGTCTACCAGCATTGCGTCGAGCCAGAGCAAGGCCAAGCAATCCTCAAAGACATCCATCGAGGCGAGTGCGGCCATCATGCGGCCTCAAGAGCACTCGTCGCCAAAGCCTTTCGACACGGTTTCTTTTGGCCGACTGCCCTAGAAGAGGCCAAGGAATTGGTCCAAAAATGCAAGGGGTGCGAGAAGTTCCGCTCCAAGCCGCATCAGCCGGCTTCCGCACTCAAGACTATCCCCATTGCCCAACCCTTTGCAGTTTGGGGCCTGGACATGGTGGGACCATTCAAGACGGCACGAGGCGGCTTAACTCACTTACTTGTCGCGGTGGACAAGTTCACCAAGTGGATAGAAGCAAAGCCCATCAAGAAGTTGAATGGCCCGACTTCCGTGACTTTCATCTCCGACATCATGATTTGGTATGGCATACCACATAGTATCATCACCGACAACGGCACAAATTTTGCCAAAGGCGCCTTGGCCCGTTTCTGTGCGACACAGGGCATCCGACTGGACTTAGCATCCATTGCCCATCCGCAGTCAAACGGCCAGGTGGAGCAAGCAAACGGCCTCATCCTGTCTGGCATCAAGCCTCGACTGGTCGAACCACTGGAGCGTTCGGCCGGCTGTTGGCTTGACAAGTTGCCAGCCGTCCTCTAGAGTCTGCGCACAACTTCAAACAAGTCGACCGGCTTCACGCCCTTCTTCCTCGTCTATGGTGCTGAAGTCGTCATCCCAACGGACGTAGAGTTCGACTCCCTGCGAGTCACCATGTACACCGAGGAGGAAGCAGAAGAAGCACGTCAAGACGGCGTCGATCTGCTGGAAGAGGGCCGGCTGTTGGCACTCAGCCGGTCCAGCATCTACCAGCAGAGCCTGCGCCGATACTACAACAGGAAGGTCAGGCTGAGATCTTTCCAAGAGGGCGACCTTGTGCTCCGGCTGATCCAGCGAACAGCCGGCCAGCACAAACTGTCGGCGCCTTGGGAAGGCCCCTTCATCATCAGCAAAGTACTGGGCAACGACTCCTACTATTTGATCGACGCTCAGAAGCCCCGAGCACGCAAGAGGGACGACTCCGGCAAAGAGACGGAACGGCCATGGAATGCAAATCTTCTCCGAAGATTTTACAATTGATGCAGTATGTACCACGCCACCCTTTGTATTAAAGTACCAAGACTTCGGGCCCCCCGAGGCGAGCTCGGGGACTGCCACTTTTTTGTTATCTGTATGATAAGAATTATGCCTTCGAGTATGCCACTCTTTTTTATGCCGCTTGGCACCGGGTCCAACTAGTCGGCCTGGGGACTCGCCGTCTTGCGCTATGAAATGCTTCCTGCAGTCGGACAAGTAGTGTGTGGTGCCTAAGCCGTCTCCTGTCAGAAGCCGTAGCTCACAGAGCGACTGTCTGGTGGGCAGGAGCAAGGAAGAATGGGCGCCCACATGAAAAATGGCTAAGGACTCAAAGCATAAACATAGCTTAAGTCGGCTTTCCAGCCGCTCTTTGCAAAGCCGACTCCTGAGTAGTCGGCTTGCCTCCTTCTATTCAACTTGCTAAGAAACTCTAGAACGGCCAAGTACTTGCCTTCCCAAAGTAGCCAAGCACTTGATCCAGCGGTAGTCCGCAGAGCGACTGTCCGACTGGCAAAGGCGGCAACTAAGGGAAGGCGGCAAAGGAAAAAGCCAAGAGAGCAATGAGCAAGAAATGATAGAACTCGGATAAATATTTACATAACATAGGCCCTTGGCCGAATCTTCGAACAGAAGTTCAAAATACACCCCACGGGTGGAATTGTGCGAATTAACAAGTTCTTCAAAGACTACTAAAGCAGATAAATAAAGGCAAGGCGACGGCCTAGGAAGCGGCAGACGGGTTTGGAGGGTCAGAGGAGATGGCGGTGTCGGGCGCTGGGGCGGCCAGATGGGCGGTCTCGGCTTGATCGTCTCCAGCGGCAGCCGGCTCGGTCGGGCGCGGCTCGTTGCTGGAGGCGCGGTCGAGCTGAGGCTGGTCCCCCGCTCCGTCTGCTGGCGCCTCTGTCTCGTCTCCGACCTCCGCCTCGCCTCCCTCCTCGGCGCTGGAGCCGATCACCTCCGTCGAGTCCTCGTCGTAATCCGGGTTCATCCTGAACCACTCCGGCGGCGCCTCTCCGCCATCTTCAGCCCGCTCAGGGACGAAGATGCTGGTGTCTACGTACTCGGCGATCACTGCCGCACGCTCGACGAGGGCGTCTTCCACAGCTGCCAGCTCCGCTTGGGCCTCTGACTGGAGCGTGGCCAGCCGGTCCAGGTCCAGCCCTGAATACCACGCCTTGACAAATTCCAAGGCCCGACACGCTCCAGCCCGGGCCGAGGAACCCTTCCAGGCCTCAAGGCGGCCAGCCATGACCTCCAGCCAGTCGGCAGTCCGATTGGGAGTGCGCAGAACCGGCATGTCTGGCCACAAGGCAGCAATCGCCTGGGCGCCGACACGTTGAAGCCGGCGCAGCATCCGATGGGCCGGCCGCAGACGAGCCGCGATGCTCAGAAGCTGCTCATCAAGGGTCCCGGGGCATTGGCGGCAATCTCCTCACCATTTGCCCTCCGCGCCTCGCGATCAGCCTCGATGGCTTGAGTGGCAGCTTGCGTGTGGCCAGGGAAGAAGTCTGCCAAGATGAAAAAGAAGCAAGTCAAAAAATCATGAGTCAGCCCGACCTGAAGTCGGCGGCTCAAAGAAAGAGAGTAAAGAAACTCACCGTCGATGATATCCTCAATCTCATGGAAGCCGGAGGTCAGCATTGCCTCCTTGTCGGTCCAGGAGGAGGGCTTGCTTTCGAACTCGGCCAGGAGAGTAGTCTCTTTCTTCTCCGCCTCCTCCTGCGCCTTCTTAAGTAGCTCCCTCTGCTCCGCCAGCTGCATCGGCAGCAGGTAGCGCTCTGCGACGAGCTTGCCGCACTCCTCCCCCTTGGGACGCAAGGTGGTGTTGACTTCGCCCAGCTGCTGCTGAAGAACGGCATTGGCCTCTAAAGAAAAAAGAAGAAGAAGACGCTAAGTCATCAACAAAGAAGGTCGCCAGGAAGATCCGGCCCGACTGCTCAGCAGTCGGCCCGAATCTCGGGGACTACAGCCCGCGGGTGCGCCAGCGCGCCCCCGCGAAGAAGAAGGAGGAATCACTCCGGCTCTCCGACAAGTCGGCAGTCCGCTTTCCCAGCTCCTCAACATTGCGGTTGAAGGCGGTGACCCGTAGGTTGTGATAATCTTGTGATAAGTATTTCAAACAAGAGTAAGTACATAGAACTCGCCAATGGAGTTCCGAGCCGCCTGCTCAGCAGCCGGCCCGGAACTCGGGGACTACACCCAGTGGGAGCGCTGGCGCGCCCCCACAGAGAAGAACAAGAAAAACAAAGTCAGAAGAAAACATACCCGGATGACTGCTCGCGATGCCAGATGCGCCTTGGTGCAGTTCTGGATGGCGTCGCCCTCAGCTCGCAACTTCGCCCGGACGTCCAGAAGCGCCTGGTTCAGCGGGCCTGTGCCGCCTCCTCGCACCCACCCAACGGGCGCGGCGCTCGTTGCCTCGACGTCTGGGATGGCCGAGCTGGCGGCACCGGTCTCCAAGGGGCGTGGCACCGAAATCGCCTTCTCAAGGCGGTGGCGCGTTGGCGAGGCGACTTGAAGGAGCAGCTTCGTCACGGCCTCGTCTTTAGTCGGCAGCACCAGAGGGTCCGACGGCTGTTCGCCTCGCACGCTCCTAGACGGCGGCGGAGGCGGCGGCGGCACGACCGTGTCCGACATGGAGGCCTCGTCGCCTTCCCTCTCCATGATGGGGTTCTCGCCGCTGGCTTCCCCAGTCTGCTCCGTGAATTCAGGAGGCGGCCGCGCTGAGTTCAGCGGGATGACGAACAACGCCGACTGGCAGCGCGCGGCTTTCTCAGTCTGCCGCTTTGTCGCGACGGCGGCTTCGGCATCATCCAGTTTCTTCTGGGATGAGGCGGCCGCCTTCTCGGCCTCCGCCTTCTCCCAGTGGGCGGCTTCTTCCTCGTCGCGCTTCTCCTGCGTGTTCCGCTCCGTCGCCTCCCGAAGGTCGGTGGTGGGGTCAATCCGTCGAGTGGTGGCGGACGTCTCTGCCGACCCCATGATGGAGGCGGCGGCGACCCTCTCAAAGGTGAGGGGAGACCTGAAGCAAGGAAAGCATGTAAAAGATTTGGACAATATCCACTAGAAGAAATAAGACAAAGGACGGAAGCACTTACACAGAGACCAGTGGCGGCTTCTTCACTTCCTTGCGGAAGCGGTTGGCCTTTGCGACCGCCTCTTCCCTCTTGGTCGAGGCGGCCGCCCCCTTGAACTTCTTCCACTGGCCGCCAAGAGAACTCGGCCCGGCCCGGTGCTTCCTCGCACCGCCTAAACCATCCAAGGCGGTAGAGGAACTCGCACCGGGGTGGCCGGCTTTTGGTTGGTGGCGCGGGGCGACTTCCCCCTCAAAGTCGTCATCAGGCCAGTCGGCAAAGGTGGCCGAAGGCCTGAAGCCACCTCCTCCTCCTCCGCCTCCTCCTTCGGCGTCGGCCTCCATCGCCGCCGCCCCCAAGTCGTGGTCGTCAACATCGATCTCCGCTCGGTCGGGGACGAACTGGCGGGCTGGCCCCGCGGTGCCGGCCGAAGGCTGGACGAGAGGGTTCTGGTTCGAGTACTAAAAAAGATTAGAAGTCGGATTCGGCTAAAGAAAGAAAGCAGAATAATAAGAGAAATGACTTACAACAGGCGGGGGGTTGGCGCGCGAGTACGGCTCCATGCCGAACTGCCAATCCTCCGAGAGACCGCAGTTTGCGATGTAGTTCACCGTGTCCGCCACCTCCGCGTGGGGCATGTCCTTGGAGCACACCCGACTTGGGTCCCGGTGGCCACTCATCTGACAGATCATATGAGGACGGCCTTGGAGTGGGAGGACTCGGCGCGCCACGAAGGCGGCCAGCAAGTCGGCCCCAGTCAGACCCTCCGACTTCGTCAGCACTCGGAGTCGCACGACGGCAGCGGCGCCGGCAGGAGTCAGCGTCTTGGCCCGGTGGGACCAGCTGGGGAGCCTTCCAGCCGGCGCGCCGGCTTCGTAAGGCGGCATGTTGACCCAGTCGCCTTCCGGGGCGACGTTCTTCACGTAAAAATAACATCGCTGCCACATCTTCACCGATTTGATCAGCGAGATGGTGGGAAACGGGTTGTCGGCCACCGATCTCCGCATCACGATGAAGGCGCCGCACTGGGCTGGCACACCGGCGACGTGCGTGCCAAGCTTGGACTGGAAGAATTCCCCCCACAGCTCGATGCTGGGGAGAACGCCGAGGAAGACTTCGCACAGGGTGGCGAAGGCAGCTAGCAGCACCACCGTGTTTGGTGTGAGGTGGTGCGGCTGGAGACCGTGGAACTCCAAGAAGGAGCGGAAGAAACCGCTCGCCGGCAGCCCTAGGCCGTGCATGAGGTGCGAGCGGAATATGACCCGCTCGCCCTCCTCCGGCGCCGGTGATACCTCCCTCGCCGGCGCGGCGTGGGCCCGCACTAGGTCCTTGTCGGGGAGGCGACGCGTCTTGCGGAGGAACTCAATGTGGTCGTCGTTGACCTCGGAGCCGTCCCACACGCCGGAGCGCACGGCGGCGGGCGCGGCAGCAGAAGAAGAGCTCATCGCTGTGGGCGTGATGAGGTTCGGCGCGGTGGCGGCGAAGGAAAGAAGAAGCAAGACGAAGCAAAGGGGAGTAAGGGAGAATGAGCGCGCGTGCTTCGCCACCCGCTCCCTCCGCCTACTTATAGGCTCGTAGGCTGAGAAGCCGATAGGGCGTCGTGGGATTAACTGCGCCGGGGACCCCACGACCCCCACGATTTACCGCACAAAGTTACTGCATGCAGTTACTACGCAGGAATCCCAACCGTCCGCACGGCCGCAACAGATTCGTTCGAAGGCCGAGGTGCAGTAGTGGCGGGCCCCGCCTGAGGGCCTATCCCGTCGCGCGCGTGGGCGGGTAGACTGGCCCGGCCACGTGGCGCCACACAATGGGTCCGCAACGGGCAGCAACCTGGAAGCTTATCAGGCACGCCGTCTGGATCCCGCTACGACTTTGAAACTCTTTAAGAAATGAGACGGCCTCCAGCGAGTCCGGCTCCCGATAGTCGGCTTGGGGGGAGACGACCCGAGCAAGTTCGCCTCCCGATAGTCGGCTTGAAGGAAGACGGCGGGCGAAGCCCAGATCCAACCACCGGAAGGAAGAAACTGTTGAGGCTCCTCGACATGTCTCCCTCGGCGCCTCACCAGCTTTGCGGACTACTATCGGAGTAATGGGCCACGGGTAGGCTAACCCGAAGCCCAGAACCTTTCAAGACATCGGGGCAGGCTATGCCCCACAGGAACCCCAGGACGGAGGACTGCCTCTGGGAGTCGGCAGCGGCGCTGCCGACTACCCACTCATGGCCGAGTCCCAGGGACGACTACAAGATGAGACGACTCCTAACTGGCGGCTTCCAGAGAAGCCGACTGTGGGGGAGTCGGCCCGCGACTCCAGCCACCCTTTGCCTTCGTAAGGAGGGACGGGACGGGGAACGGCTGCAGTACGGCCCTCTCCCACCCCGATTACCAAGGGCAGGCATGGCCACAGTGTGCCGTACCAATGGAGATCTCCGTCCGGCGCGGCACTGTTGCCATGCCAGCCCTGACATCAGCCCCAGTGGCGGAACCCTGTGCCCACGTCGGCCTGCCTGTATGACCCAGAGACAGTGGGCCCCGCCGGTCAGCGGGGGTATAGAAGACGGCGAGAGCGCCACAAGACGGACCCGGTGGGAGTCGGCCTCCAGAAGTCGGCTGGCCCCTCCCACGGGCCCCGCACGCCATTAACCAGACAAGACGGGGAGTGGCAATAGTGATCGCCCGTCAAGCGGCGGCACTGTTGCCATGACCCCATGACCAAGCCAGCATCATTAGAAGCACGGCTACAGTAATCCGCAGCCGGCAAGACCCGCCCGCAGCGGACAAGGCCTGTCGGCTCCGTACCGGGCCAGTCGGCGGGGCCGACTAGTCAGCGGGCCCTAGTAGTCGGCGGAGAAGACGACGGCCTGAGAGACAGATGGCTGGGACCCGTACCCGACCGGATTACCATTGTACCCCCGGGGGGTAGGCCTATATAAACCCCCCGGGGCACCCATGCAAAGGGTTCGATTCCATTAGCACTAGACCAGATAATATAGGAAGGAGAGAGCTAGCCTTGCCTTCTCCTACCTCCAGGAAACAGCTCAAGGAGCAACCTTGTACACACTTTGCCATAGTGATCATGCGAAGACCCCGCAGAGCAGCAGTAGGGGTGTTATCTCCTCGGAGAGTCCTGGAGCTGGGTAAGATTCGCTGACGTGCATGCCTACGCCTCGTCCCGCTTCCAGGCACTGGCGATGTTCTACTCGCCCCGACGATGATAAGCCATCCCTTGGCATATGTCGCACCCAACCCCCGACACTTTGTCTCAAAACCTCAGATTGGTACCTGTGGGGTGCTAGTAGTGTTGATTACTCCTTGTAGTTGATGCTAGTTGGTTTATTCGGTGGAAGATTATACGTTCAGATCCTTTATGCATATTAATACCCCTCTGATTATGAACATGAATATTATTTGTGAGTAGTTACGTTTGTTCCTGAGGACATGGGAGAAGTCTTGCTATACGTACTCATGTGAATTGGGTATTTGTTCGATATTTTGATAAGATGTATGTTGTCTCTCCTCTAGTGGTGTTATGTGAACGTCGACTACATGACACTTCACCATTATTTGGGCCTAGAGGAAGGCATTGGGAAGTAATAAGTAGATGATGGTTGCTAGATTGACAGAAGCTTAAACCCCAGTTTATGCGTTGCTTCGTAAGGGGCTGATTTGGATCCATATGTTTCATGCTATGGTTAGGTTTACCTTAATTCTTCTTTCGTAGTTGCGGATGCTTGCGAGAGTAGTTAATCATAAGTGGGATGCTTGTCCAAGGAAGGGCACCACCCAAGCACCGGTCCACCCACATATCAGATTATCAAAGTAACGAACGCGAATCATATGAGCGTGATGCAAACCAGCTTGACGATAATTCCCATGTGTCCTCGGGAGCGCTTTCCTTTATATAAGAGTTTGTCCAGGCTTGTCCTTTTCTACAAAAAGGATTGGGACACCTTGCTGCACCTTATTTACTTTTGTTACTTGTTACCAGTTACGAATTACCTTATCACAAAACTATCTGTTACCGATAATTTAAGTGCTTGCAGAAAATACCTTACTGAAAACCGCTTGTCATTTCCTTCTGCTCCTCGTTGGGTTTGACACTCTTACTTATCGAAAGGACTATGATAGATCCCCTATACTTGTGGGTCATCAAGACTCTTTTCTGGCGCTGTTGCCGGGGAGTGAAGCGCCTTTGGTAAGTGGAATTTCGTAAGGAAAAATTTATATAGTGTGCTGAAATTTACTGCCACTTGTTACTATAAAATGTAATCCTTTGAGGGGCTTGTTTGGGGTATCTTCACCCCGACCAGTAGAGCAAGATTTGCTCCTCAACCTACTGAACCTACTGAATTTTTTTATTTTGAAATTCCTTCCGGTATGATAGAGAAACTGCTAGCTAATCCTTTTATAGGAGATGGAACATTGCATCCCAATTTGCGCCTAATCTATGTGGATGAAGTTTGTGGATTATTTAAGCTTGCAGGTATGCCCGAGGATGTTATCAAGAAGAAGGTCTTCCCTTTATCTTTGAAGGGAAAGGCATTGACATGGTTTAGGCTATGTGATGATATGGGATCATGGAACTACAAACGATTGAAATTGGAATTTAATCAGAAGTTTTATCCTATGCATCTTGTTCATCGTGATCGTAATTATATATATAATTTTTGGCCTCACAAAGGAGAAAGCATCGCTCAAGCTTGGGGGAGGCTTAAGTCAATGTTATATTCATGCCCCAATCATGAGCTCTCAAGAGAAATTATTATTCAAAAAATTTATGCTCGGCTTTCTCTCAATAATCGCTCCTTGCTCGATACTTATTGTACTGGTTCCTTTATGATGTAGACTTTTGAATTCATATGGGATTTATGGGAAAGAATTAAATGCAACTCTGAAGATTGGGATCTCGACGAAGGTAAGGAGTTAGGTATAACACCTAAGTTCGATTGTGTTAAATCCTTTATGGATAATGATGTTTTTCGTGAATTTAGCACTAAATATGGACTTGACTCTGAGATAGTAGCTTCTTTTTGTGAATCATTTGCTACTCATGATGATCTCCCTAAGGAGAAGTGGTTTAAATATCATCCTCCCATTGAAGTAAAAGTAGTTGAACCTGTTAAAGGTGAAGATCTCTATGGTTAAGTATCTCTTGGTCGATAACATTGATGGGCATGTTATTTACTTCTGTGATGAAGCTGCTAGAATTGCTAGACCCAATGCTAAGGGTAAACATAGACCTGTTGTTGGCATGCCTGTTGTCGGTGTCAAAACCGGCGGATCTCGGGTAGGGGGTCCCGAACTGTGCGTCTAGGATCGATGGTAACAGGAGATGGGGGACACAATGTCTACCCAGGTTCGGGCCCTCTCTATGGAGGTAATACCCTACTTCCTGCTTGATTGATCTTGATGAATATGAGTGTTTACAAGAGTTGATCTACCATGATATCGTAACGGCTAAACCCTAGAAGTCTAGACTATGAGTATATGGTAATGAATCTATCCTATCCGGACTATGCTCTCCGGTTTATATAGACACCAGAGAGATCTAGGGTTACATGAGGTCGGTTACATAAGAGGGAATCTTCATAGTCGGTCGCCCAGCTTGCCTTCCACGCCAAGGATAGTCCAATTCGGACACGGGTATAGTCTTCGGTCTTCGTGTCTTCACAGCCCATCAATCTAGCCCGTGGATAACAGGCCGGATGCCCGAGGACCCCTTAGTCCAGGACTCCCTCAGTAGCTCATGAACCTGGCTTCAATGACGAGGAGTCCGGCGCGCAGATTGTCTTCGGCATTGCAAGGTGGGTTCCCCTTCTTCTGAACTCCAAGATAGTCTTCGGATGCGATGATTGTATCCGGACCTGTAACGCATTCCACACAAAACTGCAGAGAGAATATAATATTTGCACGAGTCTAATCTGCTGACAGTTTTCCATGATGGCGCGCCTGTCCGGTTATAATCTTGAACCATTTTTCATCTGCCACCCCATGTTGCGAGACGTGGTGGCTATTGGCACGTCTTGTGGAAGCAGAGATCGTGTACCCTCATTGCGGGATTCTCATCAATGCGGGCATGGGTAACCCAACCGTGCCGTTTGCACAACCTTTAGGAATAGGCGAATCTTAAGGCGAGCGAGGAGGCATTTAATGTTTGCTACCTTTATAAGAGGATAAGGATCCCCTCTTCCTCTTCTCACGCTTTCCATTCGTCTCCGCCTTCCCGATCTCGAGCTCCAGCGCCCAAGTCTTCATCTCCTTTCCACTACTGCAACCCTGTCCAGAACCGGCGGTCAGGGCAAATGGATGGTCTCCTCAGTCTCGGAGGAGGACATTACTGAGCTCCGGGCGGCCGGATATTTGGCAAAGGAGATCATCCACCGCCTACCGGCCATGGGACAGATCGTTCCCACTCCGGAGCCCACATAGAGGGTGCTATTCCTCCCCCATTTCTTCCGCGGGCTAGGGTTTCCACTCCACCCCTTTGTCCGCGGGTTAATGTATTATTACGGGGTAGATTTCCATGATCTGTCCCCGAATTCCTTCCTCAACATCTCGGCGTTTATAGTCGTGTGCGAGGCCTTCCTCCATATCCAACCCCATTTTTGGATGTGGCTCAAAGTCTTCAACGTGAAGCCGAAGGTGGTGGATGGCCAGCACGCGGAGTGCGGAGGGGTAATGGTGAGAAAATTGTCCAACGTCTCCTGGCCCAAAGGCACCTTCGTGGATACGGTTAAGGAGTAGCAGAAGCAGTGGTTTTACATCACAGAACCACGCGGAACCACCTGAGCTGCAGCTGCCGAATTCTGCTCCGACGCTCCTATGCGACTCACTTCCTGGGTCGAGAAGAGTCCAGACTGGTGTTCTCCTAAAGAGCTGATAGAGCTGCAGACGCGCGTTCAGAGCATGGTCAGCAAGAGCGTCAAGCTCGTTGATGTGATCCAGGCGATGTTACTTCGCCGGATCCTTCCATGCCAGCGCCGAAGCCGCCCGTTGTGGGAGTTCAATCCGAAGAAGCGCCGGACCCTGGCGAGGCTCTTCGAGACTACACACGAAGGCGCATGGAAATTGCTCTTCAAGGGCAATGAAAAACCACCACCCACAGATTCAGACCATGGTCACGATTGTACACACCTCGCCAACAAGGTATGTTATTTCGAATGAGTCCTCAACCCAATTGTTTCAAGGATGATGTTTGAGCTTTTTATTACTGCTCTTTTCAGGGCTGGACGGAGAGAGCGAAGAGGATCCAGTGTTTGACTCCGCTGCCCGAAGAACCAGTCATTCCGCGTTTGGCGGAGATGCTAGTGCCGGCGGCATATAAGGCGCCGGAGAAGAAGGCCAAGAAGAAGGCAAAGGGGGCCAATGGGGGCCTCCGTCGTACGGGTACTTTGGAAACGGCGTCTGAAGACGGCGAAACTCATTCCTCTGTCCCTGAGGATAGTGATGGGGAAGAGGAGGAGGAGGAAGAAAACAATCCTCCCCCTGAGGAGAGGAGGAAGAAGAAGAAGGCGGCTCCGGCGCATCTGGAGGCGGAGGCACCCAAAAAGGAAAAGGCCGTTTCGGCAGCCAACACCGCGTGGGACGTTGACAGTAGTCCGGAACGATGCCCCCGCCAAAAGCCCCAGGCCGCATCGTAAGTAACATGGCTTATTTATGCGCTCATCCATCCCTTTCTTTCCATTATCTTGATGTAGTTAGCTGTACTATTGTAGTACGGCCCGTGACCTGATCCAGTGATCCTCGTCTGGGAGTTCGTTGGCTCCGTCAAAGATGGCGAGCCAGTCGCCACCGCCTGCTTACTCCCCTGGGGCAGGGGACGACGCCGAGGCGCTATCCCGGAGGGTCGATCCGTGCCGGGGAGGAACCTAGGACGTTGTCCGGGAGGCGCCACGAGGCGAAGCCTCCACTGCCGGACACATGGAGGAGACAATCCCCATGGAGGCTGGCGAAGAGGGCCGCATCCAGCTTGGCCCTCAGCCGGATGTGATTCCAGAGACCCATACAGCTCCGGAGTCGGGCGGGCAGCCCTCTTTGAAGGAGGGGGGGTGCCCCGTTTCCACCGGTGGTCCCTGTCCATCCAGGGGCGCCGGATAACCTGATGGAGGCGCTACAAGGCACCTCCATTATGGACGAGCACCGTGCTCTTATGAGCGCGGTGATCGAGAAGGTTCAGTCTACCAAGAGTGGACTGAACGAAGCTTGTAGCAACCTGTTGACAGGTTTTGAGGTAAATAACAGAGAAAAAACCCCATATAGTCAGTAGCCCCTGAGACACTGTCCAGTGCTTGGCAAGAGTAACCGGACAGGGGATCAATCCTGTAATGTAGGAGACTAACGTGATATGTGTGCATGAGTAGGCGTCACTGTTGGCTGCGACCTCACATGCTGCCAAAGTCTCTCAACTGAAGCAGAGGCTGGAGCGGACCGAGAACGAGCTCGGCGAGGTTAGAGTGCGGCTGCAGGAGAAGCAAGGTTAGTAACGTCTTGCTGTGTGTTTGGAGAGCGCAGACGCAGTATGTTAACTGTAATGTAGAAATGTATGCAGGAGCTGCGACCGAGGTCGAGCCCTAAGGAAGGCCTTGGGCGAGGCCGAGGAAAAGGATGTCCAGCAGCAAGCCGCTCGTAAGAAGCTTAAGGCCCGTGTCAAGAAATCCAGCAGGATCTCCAAGATGCAGTGGAAAAAATGTGAGACCTTGGAGAATGATGCGTCAGCTCAGAAGGCCGAACTCACCAAGGCTCGTCAGGGTGGGGAAACCGCGCGGAATGAGGCCCAGGCCGTCATCCAAGAGATCCAGGAGGCCAGGAAGATCATGGCGGGTAAGGCTTTTAAGATGCAAAGCAAGTATGCGGAGAGGCAGTACCTTTTACTAACCTGGGTTCAGAGTTCCCCAGGAGCTTTTGCGGATCTACCATGCAGCGTATCAGACGCTGCAGCGTTCTACCGAGCCGAAGGAGGAGGTTCTATGGAGAAGCTATTCTGGTCGCAGTATGCGACGCCGGAGCATCCCGTGTCCTTCATCGATCAGCTGAAGCAGCTGGTGGAGCTGCACAGGGTGGCTGAACTAGCCATGAAGGATTTGACAATCTGGCTATGGCCAGCCGAAGCTATACCCGGCAGCTACTTTAGACTCGTGAGGCAGCTGGTGAAGGCTTGTTCGTGGCTGGAGGTCGACAAGCGCTCTGCATGTATTGAAGGTGCCCGTATGGCCTTCACTCGCTGGAAGATGTGGTGGGCGAAGATGAACGCTGTTGAAGTGGCCAGCAGGCCGCCAGAGGTCAAGGAGCACCGCACACCCAAGAAATATTTTGCGGATGTCTTAGAAGGGTCTCGACTTGTGGCAGCTCAGTGTTCGAAGGATGTTATTTTCGAATGAATATATTCGTGTTGTCCTTTGCCTTGTATTATAAAGAAAAAGCTTGTTCTGTAATGTAATTTCATTATGCTTTAGATTGTTTCCTCCTGTGTGGCCGTGTTATATACAATATGAAGGTTGGCCAGTCGTCAGCTTCTGCCCTCACGTAAGTAGTACGGAGGTGTTCGGGATGGGATCTAAACAATATTGATCCAATTACATGGTCCTTGAAGGAGTTGTTTAGCGCAACGAACAAGGCAATCAGACTATACGGCTTAAATGCCCTCACTTAGCCATAAGAGTTTTATAATTAAGCAAGTGCGTAGCCCCTGGCTGAAGCCAGGGTGCTGTCAAAATCCGATCGGGAAGTGTCGATTCTTCGTGTGACGCGGAAAAAATCTCCAACGATTTTGTAACCCTCGAACAGCTGACCGGCTCTCGACATATCATGACAGTCACTTTTCGGCTTTCTCTACCGAGGTGCTCATCCGGTCAAGGCCAGGGCGCAATCGCAGTAGTTCTCCCTTTACTACCCTAGCCGGTGGAACGGAACATAGGGTAGCAAGCACAGGAGCCGGGTAACCCAACTATTGACCAAAGACATGATTCGGAGCCAATGCATATAATGCTAAATTCGGGGTGCCGAACAGTTATACAACAAGTGTTCGGACTTTGTTGCCGTGTTATGGGGCGATAAACAGCCCCTGGCGAATATGAAACGTACAAAAGAGTACCGATGTAGCTGATAAGCAGGTCGAAATAAAATGAAGTAAGGAGCAAAAACCACAGAAACTGGGCCGCAAATAATTTTTATTATAACTGAGTGGATACGTCAAGGCGTATCTTATACAAATAGTGCGAAAGGCACCCGGACTATTTAACATGCCGGGGTCAAGAAAGAGCAGCGTGTGGGTCCTGGGAAATAAATAAAAATATCATCGAGAAGAACGTATGGAGGCTACCCTGTGCACCTATGTTGCATGCCCCCTTTGTATGCCGATCCTTCGAAAGGGCTGGTGATCAGGCTCGCGGAAAAAGGAACCTGAAACAGAAAGGAAAAAGTGTGTCTGGGGTCGGTCTAGCCGAACTGTAGATCCCGGGTTAGCTCGTGCCTCCGTCGATGTCTATGGAATTTCGAGTGCGTAATTATGTATGCGTGGTACGAGTGCCACTACTTCATCAGGACTGGGACGGAGGCCAAATTGCTAGTCGAGCTCTTGACGAGCCTTGCTGTCCTGCGGCAGTGTAGTTCAGAACTTCTTGAAGGTGTCCGGGGGCTCGGCAGCCGCACTATGGTGCTGCTTGAGAAGGCCGCTATGTACCTCTGCTGCTAGGGCGGCGGTGTGCTCCTTTGTTCGGAGAGAGCATTCCGTGTTGCCATTAACTGTTATGACACCGCGTGGGCCGGGCATCTTGAGCTTGAGATAAGCATAGTGCGGCACTGCGTTGAATCTCGCAAACGCTGTTCGTTTGAGCAGTGCATGGTAGCCGCTGCGGAATGGGACGATGTCGAAGATTAACTCCTCACTTCTGAAATTTTCCGGAGATCCAAAGACCACTTACAGCGTGATTGAGCACGTACAGCGGGCCTCGACGCCTAGTATGACTCCTTTGAAGGTAGTCTTTGTTGGTTTGATTCATGAGGGGTCAATGCCCATCTTCCGCACCGTGTCTTGATAGAGCAGGTTGAGGCTGCTACCACCGTCCATCAGGACTCGTGTTAGGTGAAACCCATCAATTATTGGGTCCAGGACTAGTGCGGCTGAACCGCCGTGGCGGATGCTGGTTGGGTGGTCTTATCGATCGAAGGTGATCGGGAATGACGACCATGGATTGAACTTTGGGGCGACTGGCTCTACCGCGTAGACGTCCCTGAGTGCTTGCTTGCGCTCCCTTTTGGGGATGCATGTGGCGTATATCATGTTCACCATTTTTACTCGAGGGGGAAATTTCTTCTGCCCTCCAGTGTTCGGCTGTCGGGGCTCTTCGTCCTCATCCTCACTTTGTGATCCCTTTTCTTTATTTTCGGCATTTAACTTGCCAGCCTCCTTGAAAACCCAACAATACATGTTGGTATGATTGGCTTGCTTATCCGGGTGCCGTGTATTTGGCACGGACGGTCGAGTATGCGGTCGAGGCTGGAAGGTCCTTCATTGTTTCATTTGTAGGGCTTCTTCCGTTGGCCGGACTTGGAGCCACTAAATCTGGCATTGACTGTGGTGTCATCGGTGTTGTTGTCATTGCTTCGGCGTTTGTGCCTATTGCGCCGGAGCTTGCCAGTGCTATTCTTGGCCTCAGAGGGGCCTGTCTCGCTGGATGTGTTGTTACTACGAGCCAGCCAACTATCCTCTCCCGCGCAAAAGCGGGTCATGAGTGCCGTGAGGGCTGCCATGGACTTCGACTTTTCTTGGCTAAGGTGGCGTGCTAGCCATTCATCACGGATGCTGTGTTTGAAGGCTACTAAGGCCTCGGTGTCCGGATAGTCAACGATCTAGTTCTTTTTGGTTAGGAACCTAGTCCAGAATTTTCTGGCTGATTCTCCAGGTTGTTGAACTATGTGGCTTAAGTCATCGGCATCAGGTGGCCGGACATAAGTTCCTTGGAAGTTGTCCAGGAAAGCTTCTTCCAAGTCCTCCCAGCTATCGATAGAATTTTCTAGCAGGCTGTTAAGCCAGTGCCGAGCTGTCCCTTTGAGCTTGAGTGGGAGGTCTTTAATGGCGTGGAGATCATCTGCTCGAGCCATGTGGATGTGGAGGATGAAATCCTCGATCCATACTGTGGGATCGGTTGTGCCGTCGTATGATTCGATATTGACGGGCTTGAATCCCTCGGGGAATTCGTTATCCAGTACCTTGTCTGTGAAGCAGAGGGGGTTGTGGCACCTTTGTATCAGGCCATGTCGCGGTGTACTCTGATGGAGTTCGTCTGCGGCATTCAGACCCGCGTGGTTAGGTTTGTCGCATCCAAATAGGTAGCCATCTTCATGCCTCGAGGAACATGCTCGCGATCTGTAGATCGATCTTGTATGTCCTGCTCTACTGTCCAGGGTCTGCTGGAGGTCATACGTGTGACTCCAAACTCTTCCGTCTTTACTTTTGTGGGGCGGTTGGGTAGGCTGCTATTCGGCCTGAGTGGCAGCTTTATCCCGACCGCGTGGCAGCCGGTCGACCGCCCTGTCTCGACCAGGCGGTGGTCGCTCCGCGTTACGCGGGGGAGATGAGTGCTCTGGTGCCTCGTCATCGAATTGAGGTAGTAGTTTGCATTTCAGGTAGCTCTTGGCTGGGCGCTTGAGGCCGTATTCTTCCGCTGTCAGGACGTCAGTCCATCTGTCGACGAGCAGATCTTGTTCAGCTTGAAGCTACTGCTGTTTCTCTTTCAGGCTCCTTGCAGTGTCTATGAGTTGAAGCTTAAAGCGCTCCTGTTCTAGAGGGTCCTCAAGCACGATGAAATCTTCGTTGCCGAGGCTTGTTTCCTCTTCGGAAGGTGGATGGTAACTATCGTCCCCTCGAGTCATTTTCTATGGCCTGCTCATCAGGGTTGTCTTGCCTGTCGTCATGTTCCTCCTGGTCGGATGCAGCACCGACAGGGTCTTCATTGTTTTCGGCATCGCCCGAAGTGCTGTTTTCTCTGGTACCAGTATTGTCGTCTTTTGAGCGGCGAGGCTTAGAATGGCGTTTGGGGCGCCTGCACTTGGACTGTGTCTCAGAAGGTTTACTCTTATCTGGCTCTTCTTTGTCGTCGCCAGATCCCTTGGGTGTATCAACCATGTACACGTCGTACGAAGAGTGGCCGTCCAATGTCCAGTGAATGGCGGGTCTTGGCCTTGCTCATTGTCGGCATCATCGTCCATACCGATGATGTCTTCGGAGCCATAGTCAAGCACGTCGGTTAAGTCGTCGACGGTGGCTATGAAGTGGGCGGCGGGTGGGAAGCAAAATTCCTTGTCGTCCGCCTCTAGCTCGAACCGAACATAGTTCGGCTATGAGTCTTCCTCCAAGGACAAGTTCTTCAAAGAATTTAGTACGTCACCCAAAGGCGAATGCTGGAAGATGTCAGCGGCGCTAAATTCGAAAATCGATAACTGATCCAACTCGGTATCCGCCGGTGCACTTGAACCAGAACGTGTTGCCGGAGACGAGTCCGAAGTTCCCACTACAAAAAATACACTTCCGTGATGATACGTGTTTGTCACAGTAGGTCGCTTTTTTTGTCATGCATGTACATCCATGACAAATTTATGACAGAATCAAGATAGTCATACCTGTGCTGTCGTAGAAGTGTTCCATGACATTACCAAAATTATCATCACGGAAGTGTCCACTTCCATGACGATAAATCACGCGTCATAGAAGTGCTTTCTTCAAGGGTGACCGACACGTGGCATCCACCCTAACGGAACACCGTTAAGCTATCGGGTCGGGTTTTGGATCCGATAACCCGTTAACAGCCCCGACCAATGGGAAATTTCCACGTGTAAAATTCTTATTGGCCGGACGAAACATGTGTCAGCTCGTCAGTGGGTCAGATAGGCGCCTATGATACGTCGACACATGGCACGGCCCAATAGAGGCCCATTCCTGTGAAAAGGCCGGCCCCTTTGACTTGGTCAAAAGCTGGCGGGCCGGCCCATGGAAAGCCTGTTCACGGCCTGTTCGAAAATAGCCCATTTATAGCCCGCTAACCCAAGGCGCGTTACGCCCTATCTGAATTAGACCCAGTAGCGTCATCTGGGCCATCCAATATGATTCCAGCCCGTTTTCACTTCTGGCTCATGTATGGCCCATGACGTCTTTCGGCCCATATGAGGCCCTATGTAACTCTTGGCCTACTAACGGCCCGTGGTGAAACTGGCCCATAATGAACAGTGTATCACTTTACACCCATTAACGACCCGTGGTGAAACTGGCCCGTAATGAACAGTGTATCACTTTATACCCATTAACGGCCCGTTATTCCATTGGGCCGTTTTTAGCCCATGTTATCTTTCGGCCTTCTCAGAGCCCATTTTTTCTTGGGCTCATTTCCAGCATTCATTTACTTACGGCCCGTTACTATCATTTTCTGCTTGTGGGCCAAATTCAGCCCGTGGTTACAGTCGGCCCGTTTGTGGTCCGTTAATATGTTGGGCCAATTTCTTAACGTCATCAAATACGGCCTATTAACGATGGCCCGTTATGGTCGGCCCATAAACGGACGATTCCAACTCTAGCCCGTTTACGGCCATAATGCGGTCTGTTTGGCCCATGTTTGGCCACTCGATTATACAGCCCGTATAAGGCCCATTGATGATACGGCCCGCAGAAGGCCCACTGTTTCTATGGCCCATAGAAGGCCCACTGTTTCTATGGCCAGTAGGAGGCCCAGTGTCACTACAGTAAATATTAGTCCATGGTTATTGTGGCCTAGTTTTAAAAATAGGTTATTGCAGCCACTAGCTAACCGCGGAAAAAGAACTGCAATGACTACAAGCAAACAAATAAACAAGACAACAAGGAAATAAATAAGCAAGCAACTAATGCTAGGCTATCACGGCTATTACACATATTACATCCACTGGGCATCAAAGTTCGCCACCAGTGCAAATATAGGGAACAAAGCAGCATATCATATACACTGGTTGTCAAAGTTGGCGACCAGCGCAAATAAACGCCGTAGCAAAACAAATCCAGAACTAAAACCACTTCAGAAGATCTCAAGAAACAATATCCTGGGTACCCATAATGCTAGCAAGATGCTTAGCAAGCTTATTAACTTTCTCTTGTTTGGCGCTTAAATCCTCCAGCGCTTGCTATTGCACCAGAAAATATGCATCTGAATTCGGCAGGGACTTCCTCAGTCCTTCAGCTTCCTGTCGCAGCACATCTAATCGATGTCTTTCAACTTGAAGTTGAGACTCAAGAAGACGAACTGATTCAGGCAGCAAGTTCGAAGAGCGTGAGCCAGCAGTAGTGGCCAATAACTCGAACACTACATCAAGATAGGACTTTTGGGTTCCCTCACTATCGTCAAGATAGTTTTTATTAGTTTTCTTGGAGACCAATAGGGATGTCTCACTATCTTGAACCTTATCTGCATTACTTCCTTTACCATTGGATAACGCGGTACTGTTCTGCAATATTTTGTCCGCATTTTAAAGAGAAACAAGCAGACACATCACATGTTTACCATGTTGTATATGAAACTCATTTTGGTAAATGAGTTCATTAGTAAAGTGAACAGGATAACAACATGAAACAAACATATATCTATGTACCATGGTCACTTTATGGTCTATATCATTCTAGTTTTTGTTGCCAAATCAAGATAGAGACACAGTTCAAATAATATTTGTTCAAGACAAAGCAGAATAGACAGAATATAAGTGTGGGTAACTATAGAGCAATAACAACACTTGTAATGTGCATGACATGAGAACATAACTGTTTATTCAATTGAAACTGAAATCAACATAGAGCAGGTTACAACAGCAAACCAGTTAAAGAAACAGGTTTAAAACATACCTGTTGCGCCATTGGAGTTTCAATTCCATCCTTCAAATTTGAAAATAGTTGGTATGAGTAAATACAGTCATGCAAGAGAAAAGGAGTATGAACCATAGCTACAGAACCTGACCTGAGAACAAATCTTCTTCTCCTTTAAGCGTTGAGTTGGGATTCGGAGTGGTGGTCCTCGTGCTTTGGGCACTGCAGTTCCCTTACTAACTACTCGTGTTTGGGTGCTCTGTGGTGGAGACGGTGTTGTGTCAACTGGAACTGGGTTACTATCTGCCAAGGTTGGGGTTAGAAGGGGTGTAGCTAGTTCTTTGTCCAACTGGGTAGGGGTACAATCTGCGAGAGTCTGGGTTATGTGCGGTGGATCTGGTCCTTGGGCAAGTACAACCGTGGTTCTATCTGCATCAACTGGTTGCACTATCTTTTCTGAAGACCGTGTTGTTACTCCCTTAGATACTGCCATCACGCTCTCCAATTCAAATGGCTGATAAACAAGAAAAGTAATTGAAAGTATAGACATTGTATGATAGACAGGTGCAATGGATAGTGGGGAATAAAAGAGGGCATGAAATAATTCCTATTTATGTTGTCTAACCAAACAGGATAGCATGACACAATTTCACATATATGATGGCTAACTAAACAGGATAGCATGACACAATTTCACATTATGATGGCTAACTAAAAAAGATGGAAAGACATAGTTCAAAATATGAGACTATGTAAACAGGATGACATGACATAACTATATAATGTGTTTATTAAATAGGTTGGCATGCCATAATTCACATACATTCACGGATAGAATGCCATAATTCAAAATATGATGACTGTAAACACTAAACATGATGAGATGATATAACTATATGATGTCTTTATTAAATGGGTTGCCATGCCATAATTCAGATAGATGATGTGTATGTACTATGTAAACATGATGGCATGATATAATTCAAATATATGATTTATATAGTAAGCAAGTAAGCAGATGGCAATCCATATATGATGTAAAAACTAAGCAATGCAAGACAACATGCATGACATGGGTAATATAACCCTGCCAAGTTTGAGCATAGACCTCAGGGGGAAAATAGAACTGGTCATTAGTCTCTGAATCCTCCTCTGAGGAGCTCTCTGTAACCAGCAAGATGTCTGCTTCAGTAGGTAGCATTGCCTGCTCTGAATACCTTGTTTTCACTCCAGATACTTCCATCACCGCTTCAAATGGCTAATGCACAGGAAGAGTAGTTGAATATACAAACTTTGTCGACAAATGGAACACGTAATACAAAAAATGATAGCATGATATAATTCACATACATGATGATTGGCTAAACAGCATGTCATTGCATAATTCACATATATAATGCCTTTGCAACAAGATAGCATTGTATAATTCACATATATAATGTCTTGCAACAAGATGGCAATGCATAATTCACATATATGGTAATTAGACACTGAACAGGTGGCATTCACACAAAGCATGTCTAAACTAATCAAATGACATAGCAATGCGAGACACCATACGCACGATATGAGCAACATAACCCTGCCAAGTTAGAGCATACACCTCGGGGGGGGGGGGAATAGGACTGGTCATCTGTCTCTGAATCCTCCTCTGAGGAGCTATCCGTAACCAGCGAGATATGCGCTTCGTCAGATAGCATAGTCGGCTCTGAAGACCTTGTTTTCACTCCCGAATTTGCCATCACCGTGTCAAATGGCTGATGCACAGGAAGAGCAGTTGAATGTAATAACATTTTTGACAAATGTAATATGTAACCAAAAAAAGGATGGCCTGATATAATTTACATATAAGATGACTGGCTAAGCAGGATGACATTGCAAAATTCACATATATGATGCCTGGCTAAACAAGATGGCGTTGCATAATTCACATAAACGATGAATAAACTAAACATATGGCATTCGCACAAAGGATGTCTAAACTAAGCAGATGACATATTTGATGTATAAAGGAAGCAATGCAAGACACCATATGCATGATATAACCAACATCAACATGCCAAGTTAGAGCGAAGACCTCAGGGGGTAAATAGGAGTTGTCTTCTCCTTCTGAATCCCCCTCAGAACAGATATCTTCCTCTCGATTACAACCCGAAATGCGTGGAGGGGGGCTACCTTTGCGCCTACCATGGAGCGATGTCTGCATGAAATTTTATTGCCACACAAGGCTCGTCTCTTTTGCTCTACATGTTCAGTTCCATTGTTTACAATAACTGTCATGCATAGGACTAAAACATAGTGAGATTATGTAAGGAGTGCATGCAGAAATCCAAAGTGATGGTAGCAACCTGTGGATAGACCCAAAACCAATAATAGCAGGCAGATAATGGCTTCAGTTAAAAAAATACAGATAATGGCTTCTTTACTGTTTGTTTCCCACCCAACATGAAACTCATAGTAGACACCGGACATTAACCAGATGGTAGATAGATACTATTGATAGAGCCCCCGATATGTACCCCACAACCATTTAAAATATCAAGTTTGACCATTAGTTTGGAGCTGACTCATAGTCTAATCGGTGAATAGGATGATAAAGTAGCATGTAATATTAAGCGATGCATAATGTAAGCAGACACGAAAGAGTGAGACCTCTCTTGTGGACCCATGTAGTCCTCGAGGTCATCTGCTTGGTTGATGATGGTAGTGCAGTTTTCATGGCTGCCAGCGGCGGGGAAGAAGATCTGAGGCGGCGAAAGACAGTCTGGAGGCCGGATCCCTGCTGTGCTGGACCCTTCTGTCGTTGGAGCAGCTGAGCTGGGGTGGACGACAGCGCAACAGGAGCGGGACAAACCACGCAAGGTTTTCTTTGACAACTATCTGCAAGAGAAGCAATTCTGTAAGGGCTCGTTTGAATTGGAGGATTCCAACAATGCAGGGATAGGAAATAGATAGGAATAGGATAGGAATGCACGTGCAAAACAGAGAATTAAAAAACACAGGATTTCTGCCAATCTGGGTGTTTGATTCACAACAATTGGAAGATCACAAGATGCAAAGAAGCATGGTGACATTAAGTTAAACCACAAGAAAATATACGGTTATAATGCTATTATGCTACTATCTCTTAGTCTTGTGCTTCATGAATAGGAATTTGAAAAGGAAGACAAGTGAAAATTAAAATTCCTACGTTTTTACTTTCAAGGAGACACTAAAGGAACAAATCCGTGTGCTCAGTGGACAATATATATAACATGTAGAGTAAAAAGAGATGCAACAAGTGTAGAACCTCTTTGGCGAAGCCATGTCGATCTCAGCGTGATTGGGTTGGCCGGTGAGGATGCCCCGACTGACTTGGCTGTCGGAGGAGCGAAGAAGATCTTAGGCGTCTGGAGATGGAGCCCGAGGTACTGCTTCGCTGTGATGGAGGGTTTCGTCGTTGGAGCAGCTCCGTTGAGTTGTACGACGCTGAGGCTGAAGCAGGACAAGAGAGACAACGAACAACGTTAACCCGAGTGGAATTCTAATAGCATCTCCAATACATGACGTAAAATACATAACCACAAAGTGCTGGATGTAAAATACATCAGCCGCTCATCTCTGAACTTAACTGTCGAAACTGAATTTAACTGTCGAAACTGAACTTAACTGTCGAAACTGAACTTAACCGTCGAAACTGAATTTTGCCGTCGAAACTGAATTTTGCTGTCGAAACTGAACGCACTAGCAAGGTGAGGCTACACGTTGGTCGACTGACTTTTTCATCTCTGGCCAGTCGATTTTGCAGCCGTTGGATACGAAATCAAGGGCCTGCGGTTCATCTTCAACCTCCACCCCTTGAGCCGGCCAAATAGCAGCCCCGCGCCGCCCGCGGCCGGCGGTGCGCCACCCCGCCCGCCTCGAAAACACTCCCCACCGCCGGTCCACCGCCGCCCCGACCATCCCTCTAGGCCCCCCCCGTGCCGAGCTTTTTCTCCGGTAATCCCCATGCCACCGCCCCGCCACCGCCAGCGACCACCGCCCCCATCCTGAACCCTAAGATAGATAGTGGGGTACCTCTCCAGCGAGCCCCCCTCCCCGCTGCGGCTGGTTCTTCCTTCACCCCGGTGAGCCCCCCCTGAAAATCGACTGACCCAAAAGTCGATTCAGTCGACTGAAGTGTAGCTAAATCGGAGCAGCATCGCAAGCAAGAGCAAGAGCGAGAGCAGCAACGCGAGCAAGAGCAATAGCAAGAGCAGAGCAGTAGCGCGAGCGAGAGCTAAAGTAGCAGCAGGTCCTACTGATGTGGACGTCGCCGCCGAGGGAGCGACGCCATGGAGGAAGTGGCCGGCGACGCCACCATGGATGGAGCCGCGCCGTGTCGGCTCGGGACCGAGCGCCGGCAGCACCGTCAGATCGAATCAAGAAGAAAATGTAGCGATTAGTGTACAACCTCTTTGGTGGCGCCGATTAGGCCACAGCTTCTTCCGAGGAAACAGTGATGATGATGCTCTTCCGGTGGTGCAGGTGAAGACGGCGGTGTGGGAATGGAGGTGGCGCGAAAGACAAGGGGAACATCGGGGTAGCTCCTTGGAGGTGGAGGACGGGGTGGCTGAACTGGTGGGACGATGAGATCGACGACGGATCCTCATCCGATACGGTGGATGACGGACGTTGAGGTGTTGATGTGGACGATGTCATCGGGGAAGAGGCTCCGGCTGGGTGGCGGACGGAGCAGGGTGTGGGGTTTCGTCGCGGGTTTTCGCGGCCTCAGTGTACGAATGGGTGGGCGGATGGGATGGCAGTGGGGAACCATGGCTTAGAGACGCGCTTGTCCGAAATGTGGGGTAAGTTACGAAAGTACCCCCATCGATTTGAGGCGGTTCTTTCGGTTCAGGGGTACCACGGGCCTTTCGCGTGTTGAGATTTCACAGGAGGTGGGAGTTTTCGCACGCGTTGTAATTTCGGAATAGCAAGGCGCGGGTTGAGATGGAGGGAGTTGTCGGAGCACAACGAGACAAAGATATATCTTAAATATTTCGGGCTAACAAGGCGCGGGTTGAAATTTCCGGACAAGCCTAACATGTACTGTCCCAAATCAATGCGCCCTACAGATGTCATTCAAAACTTTGAATTCATGTTATGTTCAATTAAAATATTTCGCTATGTGTATAATGCATGCAACCTACTACTCAAATGAACGTTTTAGTGCATTCCAAATGTATATACTACCACTTAAATATGAACTAAATTTGAATTCGTTTCTCTATTTGAATAAGATCTACAGTAATGATTGTTGTGAAGTCAAAGCATTTGAATTCGTTTATCTGTTTTAATAAGATCTACAATCATCATTATTGTCAAGTTAAACCATCGTTTGTGTATTATCTTCACAGCACACCACATGATTAGTCTCGAGTTACATATGAACTATGTGTACTCCTATATGAACTCCAACTAGTTTTTTTGAATCCACTTTTTTTGATTTCAAATCACATTATATTTCTAGCTCTAGCTAGATCTTCATAATCTAAACCATGTCTCATATGTATAATGTGTTTATCACATTATGTATGGTGCCCCGCCCCCTACGCCTACAAGTATTTAGATGTGAGTTGCAAACACCACACATTACCACAAATTCAAATAAAATGTGAGAATGTTCGATATATAGTATTGTTTAGATTGTTCGATATTTAGTTGTAAGCTGCGAACGCCACACATTATCACAAATTCAAATAAAATGTGAGATTGTTTGATTTATAGTATGGTTTAGATTGTTCAGCATTTAGCTGTGAGTTGCAAACGCCATGCATTATCACATTATGGTATAACATGTGCACATCACGTGTATCACCGCTATATTCATGCATGCAATGTTTAAAACACTATGATCTCCTATTCAAATATATGAATCCGCTTTCATATCAAATTATGATCTTTGTTAGTATCTTACACCCACACAATCCTCTAACCTTTGTAGCTACCACTAACTTTCTCTCGTGCATGCACATGCCCTCCTCGCCCTCCCCCTCCCTCGGCATTCTATCCACCTGGCACATTCATTTTTTTCTTTAGGTCGTTCTCCCAAAGTCTCCACAACTCCTTTCTGACACACACCTATCGATAAACTCTCAAGCGGTGCCTGCCTACAACATACAAACACACCTTCAATCTCCTCCTTTATGTGTCCTTGCCTCCTGTCTCTCATACGGTCAGACACATGTGTAAGCTCTCGCCCCTCTTTTCATCGCTCTCACAACCGCACACTCCTCCCCCTACCTAGCTAGTAGTTGGGCCTCTCGCACCACCTCCTAGCTCCATTCTCTCTGTCTATCCATCTCACTGGGCCTTATTTGCCTCTAACAAATGGACGTACACCGACCGATCTCTTGCTATACATATAGCTAGCTAGGTCTTTATAACTCGTTTTTACCCACACGTCAATCGATCTACCTCATTAGTTGTGTCTCTCCCTTCCTCCGACAAACAACAATTGATCTACCGATCTAGTTAGGTTTGCTTACCAAACACATGGTTCCCCTTCATCATCCATGGATGCGTCCCGACAGATCTATCACGCACAGGCACACACAGAAACACATCCCCACTCTTATTGATAACATTGCAGTTCCACCCTCAGTTTGTCTAGTAGGCCTCTCCCACCATCTTCGAGAAGCAACTCCATCACCCATCCAGCAATCTACCCATCTTCCTCCCTCTCCCTCCCTCTCTCCCTCCTCTCTCTCTCTCTGTCCCATCATATTTCCCGTCCTTCAGTTATGTATGGATGTCAACTGATCTCCCTCAAGACATAGTTGGGTCTCTCCTTCTCAACACATATACGAGTCGTTCTACCTCTATAGTTAGGCCTCTGCCTACCCCTCCCACCACCCCCTCCCCCCCACACACACCGATACATCAAGCGCTCTAGTCATGTCTCCCTGCCACACACAAACTTGACGTGTGCCCTCTAATGTTCCGGCAGCCTAGTCGCCCTATATCTTTGACTTGTACACACAAACAATTTTGATGTCTCTCTTAGCTATGACCCCTCCCTCTCTTCTCGTGGATTGCCCGACCCTCTATGTATAATATGGATAGGCCTCCATTTCACACACATTGCACGCAAAATTTTGTTTGAGATGTCATCGACACATATTCCCACAAATAATTCACGAAATCAACCCCCACCCCACCCCCACCCCAAAATAAAAAACACTCACGAACGCGGTTTGTATCTCTCACACACACCCCACATAGGTGGGGGACGTGCACGAAGAGAAGAGGTGCATGCACGGTGCACATACTCCCGTCTCTTTCCCAACCACACACGCGCGGGTAGACGGTGGAGCTCATTTCTGTACGAAAAAGGCTGCCCACGTGGTAATCTGGCACGTGTACTAGTTGTCCACTTGGTGGTGGGAGGATCGTCTACCACGGGTGAAGAAACAAATTGCGACTTGACGTGTTATGTTAAAAAAAGAGGCAAACCATGTGGGGCCTACCTTAGAGGCAAGGCTCTATACACTGGAGTACTTTTGATGTGTCCCGTCAACTCGCAGAACAAGGAGAAGCTTGCTTAGTACGCCATCTCCCCCGCCCACGGGCGCGGTGGCTCGCAGGATGAGGTGAAGCTTGCTTACTACACCTTACGCCCGCTCCCTCGCCCATGCGCGCGGTGGCTCGCAGGATGAGGAGAAAAATTTACTACTCCCTTCGTTTACTCCTCGTCCCTACTACCTTGGTTATAGAGATTACACTATCATATTGTTTGGAATATATATGTCCTTTAGTAGATTTCAATATGAACTACTAGTACATACTCCAAACGCTGATGTATATAGACGTATTTTAGAGTGTAGATTCACTCATTTTGCTCCATATGTAGCACTCTCCCTCGCCCCTCGACCCTCGCCCACGTGGTGGACGTGCAGCAATTCATTCGATCTCATATAGCCAGAACGATATATACTGCACTACCATTATTGCTCGACTTCCCGAAGAGGCGAAGAGCCAATCGCAAGGTTAATATCTTGGAGATGCCAAGCGCAAGGTTATAGGAGAACAAGTAGTAGGTGCCGCATCATTTATAAATAAAGTTCTTTTTTCTTCAGTGGCACGTACGCAATATGATAGGTTCATATGGAGAGAAAAGGAAACCGCTCCACTATATACATAGTCAGGATGGGCCAGCCTACATGGTTGCTTGCTGGGGTTGCTCTCTTCACACTCTCTCGCACAAAACGACTGTGGCCACATCTCTAACATCCCGGCGGATCACGTCCGCTTGGGGAAGGGGTGGATGCTTAGTGTAGATGCGGTGGCCATCGCCGACGGTGAAAAACCATTGTCGGCACGTCCCGATCAGGGGTCCCCGCCGTTCTCTCTCACAAAGCCGGTGAGGTTGCCTTCGTCCCTTGCTCACTGCTGCGACGTGGTCAGTTGCCGCCTCCCGCTGCCCTCCTCAAGGTTGAGCTACGTCCCTCAGGTACAACTCCCTTTACAGCCGGCTTGCACCACTGCTCCAGCTGCCCACATCACTCCCTGTGGATATTTCTCTACTTCTTTGCCCCGCACATAGCTCTACTGGCTTCTACGTACTATATTTGTGATGAGTTTATGTCTCATCAACTAGTCCCAGTAATCTTATTCTAATCACACTTGTTCAATTTCTTTGCCACATGGATGCTCATCTGGATTTTGGTGAAACTGCACAAAATGATCCGATGGTCAAAAGGTTGCAAACTTCATTTATTAGGAAGCTCGAACATTGCTAGCAAATTGAAGCCTGGTCAGGGTTCACGGTTCAAGGGCTAGGGACTGCATGGATCATTTTTTTCTTTAGCTGCCTCTGTTCCAAAATAAGTGTCAACTTTAGTAGTAGTACAACTTTGTACCAAAGTTTGCACAAAGTTGAGAAACTTATTTTGGAACGGAGGGAGTACATATTTGCTATGATCTGTCAATCATTGAGATGCAATAGCATGCATGTTAGTCTCCTTTGTATTTGATGAAATGTTGCAACGGGCAACCTTGGACGCAAGATACATGTAACAGAAGCTGGAAGCTTCATAGCACTGTACAAATTTATCTCGCTGATAAATTATAGTACGTACTATACTAGTACTTCCTCCGTTCCTAAATATAAGTCTTTGTAGAGATTTCACCATGAACCACATGCGGATCACTGAGCCTGCGTGTTTTCACTGTTCTTGCACGCCTCCGCTGTAAGAATGGAGAAAATTGTAATCTAATAGTAGCTAGGTATACCTCCTTTCGCCGAAAGCGTGGGACATCCAGCAGTCCTACGACCTCAGTAATGAACACCAATGAGCCGTCAAATCACATAGACCCAGCAGTAAGTTGGACGGACGAAGCAACCATCACTCTTGCGCCAGTGAGAGGTTGCGTCCGCTCTGCCCGGGCATGAATGCGACACCGATTCTTTGGAGAGGCGCTGACCATTTCAGGAGGGAAGCGCGCGCGGGCGATGGAGGGGCTTTGGGTGGGCCAGGCTGGTCAGGAGCGGCCGTGGCAGCTGTTCGCATGTCCCTACCGGACACGCCCGGAAACGAGAGGATGCACCGACTCTCACGGCTAAAATCGTACACTACACAACATCTCTCTGTAGGAGTAGGTCGATCTGTCGCTCTCTCTAACACACACATGGTGTTAAACACACATGCACACGCACGCACCTTGGTCCGGTTGCACCTTCTAACGTGACTTATTACACCTAGACGGAGGGAGTAGTAAGTATACGAGATACGGTGGCACACTGACTTAAGTCGAATACAAGTGCCCAAAATTTGTGTGCATGTTATAATAAGGATTCATGAATGTATAAAAGGTTATTTCCCTCTCGTTGAACATAATGGGAGGGTTGTGTAGCTGGTTAGCCTGTTCGCTCATCAAACTTGAGGTCTCGGGTTCGATAACTACACTTGAGCATAATTTGTGCCAGGAGGATTCTTTGACTGGTCAAAATGTTTTCTAGGGTTTGCACGCCTCACACTCTCTCTCCAGTATATATATACACGCTGGAGCCTCAACGCTTGTAGTTGCTCTCTTCATACTCTCTCGCCCTCTCTCGCTGGAGCCTTAGAGCTTGTAGTTGCTCTCTTCACACTCTCTCGCCCTCTCCAGATCTAAACGAGACTTCGTTGGCCTCTCTCTCCCCTCACTGCTGCTCAAAGAGCCGGCAAGATCCGTCCGCTGGGAAGGGAAGGAGGCTTAACGTTGCCGCCGTCGGCGAGGGACTACCGGCGCAGCTGTTCACTTTCCACCCAGCGGCGGCGCGGGAGGGCCTCCGACCCCTTCTTCTTCACCGCCGTCCCGTCGCCCGCCGAACCATGCCCCAAGAACCTTAAGGTATAATTTACTTACTCCACATGCATTGCTCTAGCTACATGTATACCATGAATCTAGGACGTGTTTCAAAGAGGAAAGGAGTGGGAGAAGTTGTATATAACATGAATCTCGGACGTGGTTCAAAGAGGAAATGAAGGGGGAAAGTTGTATAGCATTAATCTAGGACGTGGTTCAAAGAGGAAAGGAATGGGGGAAAGTAGTGGGGAAAGTTGTATCGCATAAATCTAGGACGTGGTTCAAAAAGGAAAGGAAGGGGCGAAAGTACAAGTTCAAAAAGGAAAGGAAGGGACAAGGCTGTAGAGTTTGAGCAGGACTAGATTTGTTGCGCTCACATAGGGAAAGGCGTCTGATAACAAAACTGGGACCAACACGGACTGACACGGAGTTTTTTTAGTCCCTACACCAAAATGTCCCTGTAAACAAACACCCTCTAATAATGTCGCTGCAAAATTGATGCAATGCCATAGTTAAAAGCAAATTACATGTTTAATGAATTTTATTGTATATATAATATCTATGTTAATATTAATCAATGCCACCATTTGAGAAATGCTACTGTCTTGCTTTCTTTCCCATTTAGATAAGGTAGATGCTTCTTTTTGTTGGCTTCTGTGTCATCCACCGTTATTGACCACTAATTGTTTCCTTTGCACCTCTGTGTAAACAGGGTTATCTACTTCACCTCGTTGCCATTGTGACCTTTTGTTGCACTACACAAAACACTTTTGTTTTAAGAGTGTTTTGTGCAGTTCAACCAAAATGTCACACCGACAATGTTGCTTGATTGCTTGATCTTAGTGGAACTGAACAAGAGGAGATCTTACTTCCTATCCGTTAAGGCGAATTTGGTTCAGATCTTCTTCTTGTGAGTTGTTTGAATTCCGCATCATGAGAGGTCAGTACTAGCCTTCTTTCACATGATTCTGCAGTGTGCATTCATATGTTGTGCTACTTGTACAATAATGTTGCTTGATTTTAGTGAACTGCACAAATGGAGACAAGACTTCCAATCTGTATGTGCACCGTAATATCCCATTGAGGTAAGATAAGGATATTTCACAACTGCTGGCCTGTATTTGGCCACTTTCATCAGAAAATTAAGTTTAGTACTATACTTGTGCTCCCTAATTGACATGCCAAATCTTACATTGAAGGCGAAGCTTGTTTGTTATTGAACCAAGTGATGAAGGGGAAGAACAAGGGGAAGAAAAACAAAAATCAACTCCCAGTGCTATAATGAAGCACTGGAACTGTGATGGCACAAGTAATGATATAGTTTTGCATCTTAATTTATTGCTACGGCTGGAACGAGCAATTGTTTTTCCACAGATTTGATGCCACTCTTAATGTAATATGTAATTATCTCTACTTGTGCAAACAGGGATCTTCTTTGAAGATACCATATATTTTAGTGGAACTGCAAAAGAAGATGTTGGGAACATTAAACTAATCGAGGAGTATATAGTAAGCTTGGCCACCACCGTAGATAGCAACAGATGGTTCCGGAGAAATGCTTCATCTGTATGCTCTACACAATAAGCCTCCTGACAAAGGTTGGTACTCGCCCACTGATTTCATCCATATGATTGAGCTTTGTCATCTCTATTGGTGTTGTGCTACTGTTTAGATACTGTCATGAAAAAGTGGTATTGTCCTTGAGAAGTGCTTCATCTGTGCTATTTTAAATATTTACTTTCCTTTTTTTGAGCAAACAGTGATGCTCGCATTTAGTAGTCCTCTTGTCGTTGCACAACAGGATCATCTTCCTCTGAAGAAGAATATGGAGTACGTGAAGTGACTAGTTCCGATTATGCCAGGATGAAGAAGCCCTGTCTATCTTATCATCAGAAGGAGCAGTTGAAGGATGGTTACATTACTCCCCACAAGACCAAACTAACTTCAGCTCAGAAGGACTGACAAAATCTCCATTTTTTGCTGTTGTTCTAGGATTCTTTCTACTGAGTTCCATTTTTCTAAAAGTGTGCTCTACATGGACCATGTATGTGCCTGTTGAAACTATCAATTCATAGTACAATTTGCTCTATACTAATCACTTTTTTGTATTTGTGCAAACAGGGGTGCTTAGCTTGATTTCAATGGGAACTGCACAAAATGTTCATGAATACATCGAATCATTCATTTCCACCACAAGAAAGGAGGAGCCGATAAGTTCAAGGCATTGCAACATATAAGGGCGAAATCATACAAGCTACGCGTGAATTTGGTTGATTTTGGTGGAACTGCACAAAAAGAACAGCTAGTTTATTTAGCACGAGGTGCCATGTCAATGTCCGAACTGATGGCAAACCTTGCCCATTCCACAATCGCAGGCATTTGATATTTTGGAATGGGACAACCTTGTCAAATTTTGCTCATTGATTTTAGCAAGACATGCGTTTGATATTTTCGAATGGGACGCCCTTTGCTGTCAGCAGCGTTGATCAATTTTTTCTTTATTCTTTAGTTGTGAAGTAAATATTGCCTCTGACATGTGAGTCACTGAGATTTATAATCATCAATTGTTTTGAATGTTCTCTATGGATTGCCAGGCCTGTGTGTTTGATTGCAATGTACAGAAACGCTAAAAAGCTGCTCAAACTCTTTTTACTCCTTCTGTTCCTTTTTACTTCACATATTGTGTAAGTGCATACTTTTTTGTATAAGATTGGTCAAAGTAGAGATACTTTGACTGCAGACAAAACTTGTATGCAGACTAGAAAGGACCGGAGGGAGTACATGTGAAACTGCTGCAAACGAGGTGATCACCCTGGGAATAATGCTAGTACGTATTGTTTTGCATGTTCATCCAATGCCAGTGATACAGGAATTCGAACTAATCGAAATAAATTCATTCATACACGGTCGGATTTCATATAAACATGCCGGATTTCATTACGTTTCAACTAAAAAGGGGTGCACTGGAGGTATAATTAATTAACCGGCCTAGCTTGTCATAGCGATTAGGGCAACTAGGAGCCCAATGATCAGGATCACCACATGACAAAGACCTTTCTTCTTGTCATTCTTCTTCTTCAAGTTCGTGTGTTGCACAGCCTTGTTCTTCCCATCAAACTTTGCTTTACCATCAAACTTGCCCTTGTTCTTGAACTTGTGGGGCTGGAAGTTCTTCTGTACCATATTGGCACTAGATCCTCCCTCAATTCCTCAAGCATGTGTGTCCTTTGCTCTCGCCTTTTCTTCCACATCAAGAGTGCCAATGAGATCCACGAAGGAGGAAGCTTGGTGACGAAGGAGGTATAATTAATTAACTGAAGCTACCCACCTGTGTCCCGCTGAGCCGTACAGAAGCTTCAGTGAGTAAACTGCAGGTGAAGTTGCATAACTGACTTGTGGCCTGTTGGGCCCACGTGTCAGTCAGCCAACTGCACTAGCAGTTAAGTAGAAGCAGTGTCCTTCTCAAGCACAGCTCTCCGGCTCCACGTCGCCGCCAAGAAGCTAACCGGCCATCAATGGTTAACCCGCCTAGCTTGGCTTCAACCGGAGGGTAGCAGCGGTGGCCTTACTTGGACCCGAGCGGCGGCGACCTACTGTGTTCTACTCTTCCTCGTTTTCTGTTTGGCGCGGCCTCGTTGGCAGCGGGGCGGAGCCTCGGCGGAGCCGGCGATGTCCTCTGTCTCATTGCCGGCGGGCGGCACCTCAGCGCAGCGGTGGAAATCCTCCCCCATGTTGCCGGTAGGGTGGGGCCTCGGCGGAGCCGGCGATGTCCTCTGTCTCGTTGTTGGCGGGGCGGGGCCTCGGCGGAGCCGGTGGTGTCCTCTGCCTAGTTGTTGGTGCCGCGGAGCCTCGGCGGAGCAGGGCCTCGTCGACGCCAGCGGAGTGGGGACTCGTTGGAGCCGGCATTGTCCTCTGCCTCGTCCTCGGTCTCGCCAAACAGCGCCTCGCCTGCTTCATCGCCCTCTTTGCTAGCCTCTTTGTAGGCGGCCGCAGCCTCCGCCACCCGCATGCGGTACCGCCAGCGCTCGAGGAGGCCCTTGCGGGCAGAGCGGTACGAGTCAATCAGCGCCTCCTGCTCCACCCGCTCCAAGGCGATCTGCTCCTCCGCCTGCAGGTGCTCCTGGAGGAGATGGTGGTTGTAGGCGGCGTCGGCCTGCGCCTCCCAGAACTGCTCCTGACGCATCTGCCTCACACTGTACATATATTGGGCACGGGCCTCGCCGATGGTCATGGTGCAATGCACCGGCGAGGATGGCACGGAGGAGGGGGTTGGCGCCGGATCATCGACTACCATGTTCTCGATTGGGACGTCGTCGTCCTCCGGCTGCCTGCCGGCCAGCCGGTCGGTAGCAATGGCTGCCATCTGCTTGTGGTCCATCGTCCGCCCGTCCTGAAGTGCGCTGGAGCGCGAGGAAGCCATGGTGGGTAGTAGTGGTGTGGACAGGAGAAAGGGAACGGATGCGGATGACTGCAGCTATGGCCGGCGCAGCAGTTTATATAGCAATGGTGGGCGGGCGGAGGGACGGACGTGTGGCGCTGGAGTAGCCGCCTCGGCAACCACGTATCATTAATGTGGGCGGCAGATGGACGGACGGACGTCACTTGTGTCGTTTCAAGGCAGAGCAATCGCCTGCACCGGGAAGCGGGGCGGGCGGCGCTGACTGTTTCGGGCGGAAAGCACGCGCGGGTGAGGAGATGACTTTACTTGGAGAGGATGACAATGAGGACCCACCAGGTCCATAGCCTCACGTACGCAAGTGCCTCCTTATTATATATATATATATATATATATATATATATATATATATATATATGTATAAAACTATACTCCCTCTGTCTAGGTGAATAAGTCGTATTAGAAGGTGCATCACGACCTAGGTGCAAGCAGATTGGTGGAAAAGAAGAATATTTCTCTCTTCTAAACACAACATTTAATCACAGTACTTAAGAGGATGCCTTATTAGCTACCCATGCAGGCCATCGTAATTCATAGCATGTAAAGCGCTTTTATTTCTTGCCTAATAACCGCGTGGACGTGCTGCATGCATTGGTCCTTGCCCGAGCAAAAAAAGGGAGGAAAGGGGTTTCCACGGGAGACAACGAGGCAGAGGTGGAAGCGCTCGCTGGAGTAATTTATTTTGCTTCCCCTTGGTTTCCTGACATCATGGTCCCACACCATTATCAACCTATGTAGTAGTCAATAAACGAGAGAATTGCACAAGAAGCGGCCGACAGCTGGGACCAAGCAGCTCGAGCAGTATTTGTGTTTTTGAGGTGTGAGCACTGCAGAGTTTTTTGATGTTTTGCCCAGATATTAATTTTTCTCCTCTGAACAACAACGAAAACATCGCTACAGGTTTTAACTGGGCGGGCTGTGGCCCGTCTAGCCCAGGCCAGATATCCAGCCCAGATATTAATTTTTTTCAAGCTGAAAATGGCTAGCCTAGCTATACTTTTTTTAGGAATACCCAGACAGGGTCAAGTTGTTATTCTCCGCCCCGTTGGGCTGCAAATCTTTCCTAGGAGGGATGCATTAGGCTTAACAAGAAAATGGGCTTTGAGAAATAATAAATGGGATGTAATTATAAAAACTGGGAAGTAACTATAAAAAAATGCACCAAACACGTGATTACTTTATAAAATATTATTTTTGGATATTGAAAATTTTAATTTCATTAATTATTGCGAGCGCAATGTTTCGTTGGATTTTTACGTAATATAAATTTATTGAATCTGACTAGAAATTTCGAGATAAAAATATTTCGGATCCCATCAAAATGTGGGAAATTTTATTGAATTCTGTTTTGAACGGTTGGTCGAAATGGGCTGTACTTTTAACAAACTGTAAATGGGCTGTAGTAAATTCCATTAGAATTCAAAAATGGGCTACACATTCTTACAAATCTCAAATGGGTTTCTCTGCCACACACTTCTAGCCTTACTAAGTTGATGCGTCCCCTAAAAAACAGAGTTGACGCGTATGCAAGGCTTTGTCAACTTATAGTCAACACACGGTTCTAGCAGCAGTGGCCGTTGGATGTCCATCCAACGGATGCCGTGCTTCTTCTTCAATCTCGGATATTCTAGCTTCACCCGCCCAAAAAATGATTCCTCCCCCTGACATCTGGGGCGCACCGTTTCGGAAGCTGACCTGTGGGCCTACTAAGTTGACGAACCAAGGGCTTTGTCAACTTAGTCAATATAAACGATTCTAGCTGCAGTGACCGTACAATGTGCATCCAACGGCCGTAGTGCTTCTTCAACCTCTGGTCTTCTTGCTCCAGCCGCCCAAAGTAGCGCCGGTCGTGCCGCATGCTCCTGCCTCCCGTGGCCGGCTGTGGTGCCGCGGAGGCCTCACCGCCCCCTACTATTGCCACCGCTGGCCAGGCCCAGCGGCGACGGCAGCCTCACACCGCAGCCGAACCAGTGAACCCTCGTACTCCTCTCCGCGCGGGCTTCCACTGCCGCATCGTCCCCTTCCTAGGCCTCGCCGTCGTCCACCGCCGGTGCTCTCGATGCGGCATGGTCAACGTGGTCAAGGAACGACTTCCATCGAAAGAGTACTGTAGGTGGAGAGGCTGACAGCTGGGTCCACTGCCACAGCCCAGTTTTTTTTGTGATTTGCCAAGCAAGTCGCTTTGTCAGGCCTGTTGGGCTGCAAATCTTTCAAGACGAGGAGAGCTTTCATTCGGCTAGCCAAGAAAATGGCCCATCAGTAATGAGAAATGGGCTATACATTTTTAAAACACATCAAACTGGCAATTAGTTTCAAATATCTTTTTTTTCATTTCAAGATTTTAAATTACATTAATTTTTATGCGTGGAGAATTTGTTGGATTTTATATTGATATACATTTATTTTTAAAATCAGTTTGAATGTGAGTCGAAATTTCGGGATTAGAAACAGTTCGGACCGCACCAAAATATGCAAAATTTCGTATAATTTTTTAACCGTGGCCACAAATTGGCTGTAATGCTAACAAAAAGAATATGGGATCCTAAAAAAACCTTAAGAATTAGCAAATGGGCTGCAAATTATTAGAAATAATGGCAGATGGGATGTATGCTTTCCAAAGATTTGGGGCTTTCCTAAAAAAAGGTTGACACACAAGCAGTGAGTGTTGGATGTCCATCCAACGGCTGTCGTGCTTCTTCAATCTCTGCTCTTCCTGCTCCAGCCGCTCAAACAAGCGCCGGCGGGACTGCCTGCTCCCTCCTCCCCGCGGCCGCTGTGCTGCCGCGCAGGCCTCACCGCCCCACCGTACTCCCATCGCTGGCCTAGCCATCTCTCTACTCACCCACACCTACTGTTATTCTCCGGCGACGGCAGACGAACCAGTAAACCCTCGTACAGTTGTACTCCCCTTTGCGTGGGAAACAACTGCCGAGTCTTCCCTGCCTCCGTGTCGTTCCCTTCCTAGGCCTCGCTGTCGTCCACCGCCCTGGTGCTCTCGGCACGGCGTGGTCAACATGATCAAGGAACGACTTCCATCCGACATGGACTGTACGTGGAGAGGCTGACAGCTGGGTCCACGGCCGCAGCAAGGAAGTGCCTCCTTATTACGGGCAAAATAATTATTCCTCCACCTAACAGCGGGGACCCACTGGACGGGCCACCAGTATTTTGCAAAAAAAATCGTTTCCCCCTGACTGCTGGGACCCACCGGACGGGCCACCGTATTTCGCGAAAAAAACGTTCCCCCCGCTGTCAGCTCGGACCCACCGGAAGTGCCTCCTTATTACGCACAAAAAAATGAATACTCCCCCGGCTAGCTGGGACCCACCTTGGTGGTAGGCTGACTTGTGGGCCTACTAAGTTGACGGGGACGAAAGGCTTTGTCAACTTAGTCAATATGAACGATTCTAGCTCCAGTGACCGTACGATGTCCATCCAACGGCCGTAGTGCTTCTTCAACCTCTGGTCTTCTTGCTCCAGCCGCCCAAAACAGCGTCGGTCGTGCCGCATGCTCCTGCCTCCCATGGCCGGCTGTGCTGCCACGGAGGCCTCACTGCCCCCTACTATTCCCACCGCTGGCCAGGCCTTGCAGCGACGGCAGCCTCACACCGCAGCTGAACTAGTGAACCCTCGTACTCCTCTCCGCGCGCGCAGGCTTCCACTGCCGTGTCTTCCCCGGGTCCCCGTCGTCCCCTTCCTAGGCCTCACTGTCGTCCACCGCCCCGGTGCTCTCGGCGCGGCGTGGTCAACATGGTCAAGGAACGGCTTCCATCGGACGTGGACTATACGTGGAGAGTCTGACAGCTGGGTCCACGGCCGCAGCAAGGAAGTGCCTCCTTATTACGCGGAAAATAATGTTTCTTCCACCTGACAGCTGGGACCCACCGGACGGGCCACTGTATTTCACGAAAAAACGTTTCCCCCTGACTGCTGGGACCCACTAGCTACATCTTCGCAGGCAAGGAAGTGCCTGACAGTCGGGACCCACCTGGTCGAAGCGTACCTAGCGTTGTCATTCTGGTCGCAAATGTGTACGTACATACTGGTCGATGTAGAGGCACGCACGTGTCGTAGTAGAGGCGCGCACGTGTCGTAGTAGAGGCGCGCATGTAGCATGTACACGTACGTACAGCGGCCAGGGTGCAAGAAAGAAAATACGGCCACGTATGTGTACATACGGGCGGGGTCGTAACGGAGAAACAGCGTCATCGTAGTGTTCATGGGGAGGCAACGGAATGCATCGTGTTCATGGGGAGGCAACGAAATGCGTCGTGTTCATCGGGAGGCAGCGCGGCTGGGTCGGAACGGAATGCGTGGTCGTGTTCATCGGGAGGGCTTGGACGGAAGAGGCGATGGAAACGAGGCCTGGTGTACCGCACAACGGAGGAAACGGACCTCCTACGGTCGAAACAGGGGTCCTATTGATCGGGAGGGGTGTGGCGTACCGCAAAACGGAGGAAACGGACCTCCTACGGTCGAAACGGGGGTCCTGTTGATCAGGAGGGGTGTGGCGTACCGCAAAACGGAGGAAACGGACTTGTGTTGAAGCGCTACGGTCGAAATGGGGGTGCTGTTCATCGGGAGGGGTGTGGCGTACCGCAAAACGGGACTCCACGGGATACTGTTCATCTCCACCATCGACCCCCTCCAGCCTCCACAAGCTACTGTTCATCCACCGTCGACCTCCTCCAGCCTCCACGGGCTCCTGTTCATCTAGCCTCCACCGTGCGCTACTCCACTGGCTACTGTTCAACCACCCCTCTACCGTCTACTGTTCATCCAGCCCTCCACACCACGGGGTCCTGTTCAACCACCCCTCCATGGGCACCCCTCCACCGTCTACTGTTCATCCTGCCCTCCACACC